>NC_137621.1:28193647-28413647 GCF_963280865.1 Gymnoscopelus braueri | reverse complement strand
CAATCTAAGGGCGGAGAGAGAGACATGGAAACGGAATAGATTGAAGAGAGAGAGAGATGGAAGCAGAATGGATTGATTGGACGTCTCAACCTATTGCCATTAACAGGAATCAAACGCTCAACCTTCGGATTGACAGGCTGCAACACTACCTTTAGTGCTATAGCTTTGTCCAGGCTGCGGTTGTCTGTTGAAGATAAAAGTGAACCAGTGAAAGCAGCCGATCTACAAGCTCAGAAACACGTTGCTATCTGAAAAGTTTTGAGATTGTAGATCGGCTATTTTCAGAATGAAGTATGTCATACATTGCAAAAACATACCCTCTCAAATAAGCATTTCATGTTATCTTTACCCTTTGCACATGTATTCATTGATACATTCATGTTTTTTGCAATTCAACTTAAATGAGTCTGCATCAAGTGAGGCTTGAACCGGCAACTTTGCAGTCATGAGGCACTCACTTAAGGGAGAAGCCATTGGACCAACAGACAAGACCTGTGAAAAAAGAGATAACACAGCAGCCGATCTACAAGCTCAGAAACACGTTGCTATCCGAAAAGTTGTGAGATTGTAGATCGGCTATTTTCACACTTTTGTAATATATTGCAAAAAATACTCTCTCCAAGAATTATTTCATGTTACCTTTAACAGTTGCGCATGCATTAATTGATACAGTCATGTTTTGTGCGATACAATTGAGAAGTAGCCAGCAAGAGTTGAGGCTTGAACTGGCGACCTTGGATCCAGAGGCTGATGCTGAAGCGAGACGCCATTGGACCAACGGACCAGAACCAGTGAAAAAAGAATTCACACTAACACTAACACTAAGATCACTCGTTCACAAACCATTTACCAATAGAGAAATTGTATGTCTCCTCGAAACCGAAACCAGTGAAAGCAGCCGATCTACAAGCTCACAAAACGTTGCTATCTGAAAAGTTGTGAGATTGTAGATCGGCTATTTTCACAATGAAGTACGTCATACATTGAAAAAACATACTCTCAAATAAGCATTTCATGTTATCTTTACCGTTTGCACATGTATTCATTGATACAGTCATGTTTTTTGCAATTTAACTTAAATGAGTCTGCATCATGTGAGGCTTGAACTGGCAACCTTCAGGTTGTGAGGCACACGTTTAAGGGAGAAGCCATTGGACCAACAGACAAAAACCTGTGAAAAAGGAGATCGCTCAGATGATACAGTTTCACGCAAATAGCTGAAAAATCCTGGGTTTAAGTGTTTTTCAAACTGCTCAAAATTGCGGACAATCTAAGGGCGGAGCTTACTGGTCAACGTGATACATGTGTTCCTCATGAGTCAAGGCACATGTGTAAGCAGGTTTAATGGCTGTCGGCCAAACGAGACATGACTTTTGCCTATTTAAAGTTTGCATTTTCAAAAAATCGCTATAGCGCCCCCCTTTGACCAATTGGAGTAAGATTGGTTTCAGTGATATTTGAAATGACCCTCAACATTACCGCAAAGTTTCAAAGAAATGTGAGTCTGCATGTATGTGTTAGGGGCAGATGAATAATTGTCATAAAACTGCAATATTCATTGGCTCATTAAAGCTTCATTTTTTCACTTATGGAAAATCTTTTGCACATGTTTTTCGGCATAGGTTCAAAGTTCATGTGTAAAACGTTTCGTGCAGATTACTAAAAAATCCCAGGAGGAGATAGGTTTTAACTGTTTTTCATATTATTCAAAATGGTGGGAGATCTAAAGGTCAGAGGTCAAAAGTCAGAGTGTGAAAGTTGTTGATCATGAGTAGACGCATATGTATATTGAAGTTTCATGGCTGTAGGTCAAACAGGGCATGAGTTGTAGCTGTTCAAAGTTGGCATTTTGCTATAGCGCCACCTTTTGACGAAAGATTGTGAGAATTATTTCTTGATAGTTTTTCATGACCATCTACCATATGGCCAAGTTTCGTAAAAAGCGTATGCACGGTTCAGCCAGAACTGCCAAAAGTGGGAGAAGAAAAAAGAGGGGAACATTAAAACAGGTCCAGAGCTGAGAGCTCTGGCCCCTTAAATATGATGTGCCAGGGACCCCCCATAAGATATTTGTGTTAAAATGTTTCAAACATAATCCCAATGTTGTTTTTTTCAAGATCAACTGAAAGTAGCTGATCTACAAGCTCACAACTATTTTCTTTCTGAATTAGTGTGACTGTGTGCTAGAGTTGTCAGTTGGTCAACTTCATGTCATGACATGTGAACAGATTGTCTCCCATGCCAGATTTTTTTACATTTTTATTAAGTCCTGGGCACTTGTTTCCATTGTGGTCCTACGTATGGCATCTAAAACTAATCACAGGCCAATACATGTCATCAACAAACACAACACTATGTACAAAGGAGAAATTGGGGGTTTGGGGGTTGGGGGTTGGGGGGGGTGAAGGTCATTAATGAATGACACTTCCTTTCAATGGGAAGTTTTATTTACCTCCCTTCTATAGATAGTTTCTTCTATTTTTGGGCAGTACCAGATCTACAAGCTTTGTGTTTGCTGTACATTTCCCAAACTTTCTGGAGAGGGATTAGAACGTGTGAAAAGAAAAAAGGCATGGGTTCCCAAGGCTACCTAATGAGTGGTTCTCAGAGTCCCAAGGTGACAGTGAAGTGATAATTTAAGGACTTTTAAGACCTTTTAGTTTTTTTCTTCAAAAGGCCATTATTGCATCAAAAGTACTCAGCAGACAGTCAAATAATATAAGAGGCAAACATTTTGAAAATAGCCGATCTACAAGAGCTTGTGAGCTTGCTATTTTCACAAATGTATCTGTGGAGTCAAACAAATTGTAATGCCTCAACTGATTATTTTGGGGTCACCAGGTCAAATATGATTATTTTGTGGGGTCCCTGCAGTTCAAATATGATTATTTTGGGGGGTCCCTGCAGTTCAAATATGATTATTTTGGGGGGTCCCTGCAGTTCAAATATTAATATTTTCGAGGGTCCTTGCAGTTCAAATATGAGCGCCCACAGACAGTACTAAGTTGAAGATATAAAAGGTTTTGTGTCCTTTTTCTCTATCACATTTCTTCAAAGAGTAATTCAAGAAATAAAGCTAAATCATGTCAAGAGGCAAGATTGGTGGAAAGTCCAGAGCTAAGGCTAAGACTCGCTCATCTCGTGCCGGGCGTCAGTTCCCCGTGGGTCGTGTCCACAGGCTGCTGCGTAAAGGCAACTATGCCCAGCGTGTCGGTGCCGGCGCCCCCGTCTATCTGGCCGCTGTGATCCTGGAGTTGGCTGGAAACGCTGCCCGTGACAACAAGAAGTCTCGCATCATCCCCTGTCATCTCCAGCTGGCCGTCCGCAACGACGAGGAGCTCAACAGACTGCTGGGTGGAGTGACCATCGCTCAGGGCGGTGTGCTGCCCAACATCCAGGCTGTTCTGCTCCCCAAGAAGACTAGAAAGCTGCCAAGAAATACATTTACTTAATTCTACAAACACAACAAAGGCTATTTTAAGAGCCACCCACTATTTCTATATTAAGAGTTCCTTCCGATTACCCCTTGTTCACCTGTCCACACTTCTTTGCAACAACAGCAGTTAATAATTGTATTAACACAATATACAGGAATAAGCTAACAACTTTTCTTTGTCATCTTTCATTTATATTTCATGTATACAATGCTTGTGAGGTCAGAGCACTCTCGATATGCGTGTATGACTAAGTGTATATTCAAATGTAAAATGCTATATAATATGTAAAGCTAAATATATGTACTACATATAATATGTGTACAGTATATAGGCCTACTGATTAAATTAGTTAAATTGCCCACAATCACCCATTGCATGGACAGATCTAAACATCACATCATACCCGATGCTCAAAGTGTTCATACAAATATTAAAATGGACAATTTTGACTGGTAAACTAGTCTAAGGTAGTGATATTTGTTGGGGTGCTTGTTTCATTTAAATCTTTCTGGTGAAAATGTATTTGTAGTGGAGTAAAAGTATAACATTTGCCTCTGAAATGTAGTGGAGTAGAAGTTAAAGTAGCCTATTGAAAATTGTAGATGCTGAAGAAAGTAAACAAGAAAGAATGACATAGATGTCATGGTGGATGGCACAGGCCCCCCCCAAAAAAAGAAAATAGCGTTTGGGGGTACAAAATCATGGGATGGGAAAAAAAAAAAAAAAAAAAAAAAAAAGGAGGTCCGCGGAACCCCCCCCCCCCCTTAGGGGTCCCTGGAGACCCTTGGGGGTTCCTGGGGGTGACCTACAGACACGGCGAAGGAAAACTGTAAAGCCACAGCCACGCATGCAAGATGTTGCACATGAACTCTGCAGCCGCACTGAGCAGAGATGCTCATAGGCCTGCGTCGTGCGTCGCTGACACACAATATTGTGAAAGGACGCATTCATGACACCGTCGTGGCGTCCATGGGACGCACTAGAGTTGTCACCAACAACAGAGAAAAATATACAAATTATTCGCGATAATAATCGGTTCGATATCAGGAATATTACGTCATCCCGATAAAACCGATAACATTAATAATAGCTCCGATAATATATAATATTTGTCAACTGTGATCTGCATGGACTCTCGGTTAGACACCGTTGTACTGGAGAAGTATAACTCTCGGTTAGACACCGTTGTACTGGAGAAGTATAACTCTCGGTTAGACACCGTTGTACTGTAGAAGTATAACTCTCGGTTAGACACCGTTGTACTGGAGAAGTATAACTCGGTTAGACACCGTTGTACTGGAGAAGTATAACTCGGTTAGACACCGTTGTAACTAGTTACCATTACTAGTTACTTCATTTAAAAGTAACTCAGATACTTTACTAGTTACTTACTTAGGATTGTAACCTGCTGGTCCCAATGTCCGGAATGAATCAAATTTATCAGACATCTGATAAAAAATACCGGTCATAATTATGTTTAAGCATTAATTACAATTAAGCAGGTGCGTAAATACAGCCTAACACTTAGGCCTACAGCATTATATTTTGGATTGAGCTATTTGAACATGAACCATGATGAACGAGTAATATACACATTTTATATACAGTAGCAGGGTCATCTTGCACAAATACATTAATTACCTACGCTACCATTTGCGCCTGGCGAGCGGCGATGGGGCGTATGGGAGGGTAATTCTCCTGGACGCTAGTGGTGGAATGTGTAGGCTGAAGTCTTGTTGTGATGCCAATTCCCAATTCCCCCATGTAGCCCCTCCCTGACCACTGCTGATTGGTCTTGGGTATTATATGAGTCATCTAGCTTGGTGTCTCCCCCAATGACCCCATGTGACCTAGGCAAACATTCAGCAGAATAGAAGATCCATACTGTAAGTTAATGATGCACTCCTTGGGGACCCTGTCAACTAAGTATATTAGGTTGAAGGGGTTACCCACTAAAACCATATATATTTTGTTGACTAGAGTCCCCAGGACTCTATACTAGGCCCCCTCCTGTTTTCCTTTGTACACTAAAAATATTAAAATAGGTGCTCACAAGCAACGCGCCACAACACAAGGCATTGTTCCCCTGCCTTTGCATTTGAACTACTTTTTGTATTAGTTTGGTTAGTGTTGTTTCTCTTAACTACTGCTGCTAGCTTTCCTGTCTCCAGTTCCATGTTAGGCAGTGTTTAGATCCAGAGTCAAATTTAACAAGTTAAACTCCTAGAACATTATTACATTGTAAATGACATCTAAAGACCTGAAGAACTAGGCACCACACTGCAGTAATAAAGGGGTATTAAACTCAATTCTCCATTCTGCCCACCTGAAGGCTTTCCATGGTGGGGAGGGAGGAGCTGTTATATCAGTTATAACTTAATCTGTTTTAAAAAGGCAATGTAATTATGAACTGATAATTGCATGTAAGGATGTGAGGCATGGTACATCAGGGGTTGACACTAAGGTCTCAGAGGCACTTGCCCGTCGGGCAAGTATAGGTCATTTTCTACTTGCCCACAGGTCTTGCCCAAAAAGTAAATTGTCCTTTACAAAATGATAGGTTAAATTTAATTACCGTTCAATTAAACACTTATTATTTACTTTCTACTTGCGAATTATGGGGCTGCACGATAAAAAATGTCATACCTCAATATTTATGACAAATATCTAAATAGCTATGAATATGAATATGGGTTAAAGGTAGGGTAAGTGATATTTTTTGGTAAAAACAAAAAGGTTTTTGTTATGGGTTAAAGCTCTATATTCTGATAGTACTCATTGCTATAGACTCTAGAGTGTTTGTTCAGTAACAGGGGTCTCTCTGTCTCTCCAGCTCAGAAAATACATCTCCAGGTAGGTGACACCATTTCAGCCAATCAGGAGAGTACCCATTTATCAGCTTAATTTTTATAGTGTTCCAGTTCCACATCTACATGCACATTTCTTTGTGTCATCACTTCCAATTTCACTTGTTTAATCTGTATCCTGTCTAAGTTCTCTGTCCTGATTCGATAAAATTGGTATCCTGACCTGAAAAGGCATTTTCTGTTTAATAAAGAGCTGGAGAGACATGGAGACTCATGTTACTGAACAAACACTCTGTAGCAATAAGTACTATCAGAATATAACGCTATTTAACACTTATTTTAACAAAAGAAAATCACTTACCCTACCTTAACATTTGTTATTTTATATTTTTAAGTGTAGCAACAGTGAAAACAGCGCAATATAGGCCAACAGTGCTCTTATTTTACATTCCACAGACAGGAAGACACTTACTTTCCCATAACTTGACAAAGCGCTCTTATTTTGAAGTCCGCCAACCAGAAGTCAAGGGTTTACGTTCGTCTGACTTGACACGTGTTAAGCTTTGACCGTTCAATAAACAAACAGAGGTACTGGGCTGATGCTGCTGTTTTGAACTGATACTGACATAAGGAATGCTTTACAAGTTGCTTCTTGTATTTTCATTTTTTAATCTTCATACTACAGTGTCACACTAAAGTAGCAAAAATAGCCGATCTACAAGCTCACAAAGCGTTGGGATGCGAAGCGGGATGAGCTTGTAGAGTGTGTCTGTGGGTTTTATAAATATTGAACCAACAAAAGCTTGTGACTAAACCATAATTACATTGGATGGATACAGGATAGTGGGCACTAGGGACATCTGGGCACCTCGATGTAAAATTGGCTATTTTTCCAAAATGTTAAAAAAAAATCTATATTTGAAAAATTGTCTTAAGTGAACATGCACGGTACATCATTATCAGACTTGATTTTATCCTTCAACTTCTTGTTTGTGCCCCAAAACGACTGGATATACATGTTTTGTAGCAATTTGTAGCAATATTAGACCTTAATTGTCTAATGTTTAAGCATGTTCTAATCATGTATATTTTAACTATTTTCCGTCCAGTCTGACACCTCTGAGCAGGAGGAGGGGTAAACCCTCCATTCAGTGAGTGTGGTTGCAGACTAAAGCAACCATGTGCTAAAGGTGTAATCACAGAGCTATCCGCTTGATGTATGAAGAGTGAAGAGTGCATTCAGATATTATAATACAACAAAAAGGCTAAATGGCACCATCAGCATCTCCAGTGAAGTTGTAGTAGCCTACAGGTGTAAACGTGTGTTTACAAGAAAACATAAGAAGTGGGTTTCAGCCAGGTGAGCTGATCTGATTCTGAACACAGCCAATACACACAGTTGTCAACAGTTTCAGTAAAATTGTTAATTTGTTAACTCATTAAGTCATTAATAACATTTCATGTAATCATACAACAGGACAAAGGTGAGACGTTTTATATGCATTAGACCACAGACCCCCATTTGATAACATTTTCTATCTCTGGGACTGCAATCTATAGGCTACTATAAAATCCCAACTCTGAGACAGTACAAATTGAACCAAATGGACCTGTAAGGTATCATAGCTTTATGCAGCTTTCAGCTCAGCCCATAGATGATTGACTAATTGAATATTTTATTAAACAGAAATGTAAAAACAGCACGAGCACAGTCAAACACTTTGTCTAAAAGGATAGCACCAAAAAAGTCCTTGCGGTCTCGTTTCCATTGGGGTCCTACAGTAGGTATTCAATTCATCAACATATAAAATAGCACCAAAGGAGAACAAGCCCAAAAGAAGCAACTACTAGGCCACATGAGACCACCTTGCAGTGGCTATTTGTGTGTGCTTGTAGATCTGCTATTTTCCCCCAAAAATCTGGTAGAAAATGTGAATGTTGGAATATTTTTTAAACATTTTAACAATACAAATCTTGTATGGGGGGGGGTCCCTGGCACAACATATTTTTAGATGGGGGTCGATGGACAAATACATATAACATGGGAACATGGGGGTCCTTGACATGAAAATGTTTGAGAACCACTGGTTTAAACAACATTAAACCAAAGAAAAAGCCCAACCCAAGCAGCTACACTTTAGAAACAAGCCCCCCAAAAAACGCAGCCCACTACCAATATATATTTAACAAGCAGCTTTGCAGAAAAACAAGCCCAAAGTCGCTTATAATAAACAGACATGGCAACACTACTTGTTTCACACACAGCTGCTGCTTACAGCCATGTTCACGTTATTATAACATCCCAGATCGATCTAAGAACGACTCCAGCGTATTCACCAACTCACCAGCTTATCTGGGCATAAAACCGTTTGCATTGCAATGTTATAAACTGGTATTTCATGCCCCACAGAGCCTTAAAACGTCTGCGTTAGCGATGCTAGCGCGCTAATGTCGCTGATTTAAAGATGATCAGGCAGCCTAAACACAATGGGCCTCATGCAGCAATACGTTCCTAATGTTTCCTCTTACATTTCTTCCTAAGTGAATTCCTAAGAGAAGTTGTGTCAGATTCATAAAACGTTCTTAAAAGGCAGAATTGTTCGTAACTATGTTCTTGATGATGATGAATCACAATCCTCGTAACTTGAAGGGGTGTGCCAGTTCATCCTAATTACCATAGGGAGCCGCCCCGGCCCCACCAATCCCCATATAAGGCATGACTGCATGGCTCTGCCTGCAGTCACACCTGTGTGTGATTGCTGCACACAGAAATCACAGGAAATCACACACACAAATAAAATTGAGAGGATGAAGTAAAGAATACCTAAACTATAAGTCTACAGATGGTGGAACACCAGACTCCAAACATAAAAATAAATTAATTAATAGTTCTGTGGAGGTACTTCTGAAGTGAACAGCAAATTATTTTATTTAATTAATGAATGTATTTTATTATTTCTCTCACATTAATCAACATATCACCACTAGACATCAATGTACATTTGCTGAAATTAGCTGTTAAAAATGTTATCTATATTTCATGTTCAGGAGTAGCGTGGATATAAAACATTTTATTACTGAAAGCTGGTGGGTGGATATGGAGGGTCTTTAAGGTAGCAGCTGCTTGGTATGTAATGGGGTGGAAATAGGGGTGTGGTGGGTGATATGGTGGTGCAAGCAGGGGTGTAGGGGGCTATGTGGGGGGTATGGGGATGGGTATGACCGTGACGGGTGGGTATAGGGGGGCTTTCAGGTAGGAAGGGGACTGGAAAATGGGGGTGTGGCGAATGTCGGGGATATGGGGGTGGGGGTATGGGGGGTGATGAGGGTGGGTTGGGTGGGGGGTTATGGGGTAGGTATGGGGCTTGGGCTTCAACTCAACCGGGTCCGTTTGGGTTAGATTGTAATTTCAGACCTGTCTCAAACATTTTCATGTCAAGATTTATCAAAATGTCTCGAAAATAGCCGATCTACAAGCTCAAAATGGCCAGTAATGGGACGTGTTGTGAGCTTGTAGATCGGCTATTTTCAAACAAAGGATAAAATAGGGTTAAAGTGATTAAACTGTTCTTCGTTTGATGTGGACCCCCTGAAACTCCCTGAAGGACCCATGGGGGTCCCCAGACCACACTTTGAGAACCACTGCTCTAAAGATATGATAAAAAATATTATTGCAATTTAAATCCTATATTATACAACTGTAGAATTGAAGAAACTTCGAGAATTAATTATTTTTGCACAAATATGTCACACTTAAGAACTCAAAGGCCAGCCTAAGAGTGCTCATCAGTGTGTGTAGATTCTGTTCTTACCTGAGAACAGATCACAGCTAAGAAAACATTGGAGTATACCAAAATCTTCTTAAAAACCTCTTAAATGGGTCTAAGAAAAAAAATCCTCTAAGAAAGTTTGCGTAGATTCTGTTCTTACCTAAGAACATATCACAGCTAAGAAAACATTGGGCCTCATTCAGCAACGGTACTTAAGAGGAGATCTCTTCTTAAACCCACTTAAGAAGTTTTTAAGAAGATTTTGGTATACTCCAATGTTTTCTTAGCTGTGATATGTTCTTAGTTAAGAACAGAATCTACGCACACTTTATTAAGAGGATTTTTTTTCTTAGACCCATTTAAGAGGTTTTTAAGAAGATTTTGGTATACTCCAATGTTTTCTTAGCTGTGATCTGTTCTCAGGTAAGAACAGAATCAACACACACTGATGAGCACTCTTAGGCTGGCCTTTGAGTTCTTAAGTGTGATATATTTGTGCAAAAATAATTAATTCTCGAAGTTTCTTCAATTCTACAGTTGTATAATATAGGATTTAAATTACAATAATATTTTTTTTCATATCTTTAGAGCAGTGGTTCTCAAAGTGTGGTCTGGGGACCCCCAGGGGTCCTTCAGGGAGTTTCAGGGGTCCACAGCAAACGAAGAACAGTTTAATCACTTTAACCCTATTTTATCCTTTGTTTGAAAATAGCCGATCTACAAGCTCACAACACGTCCCATTACTGGCCATTTTGAGCTTGTAGATCGGCTATTTTCGAGACATTTTGATAAATCTTGAAACATTTTCCCTAGCAGAAAATATTTTCAGGTGGGGGTCTGCAGCCAAATGCATGTCAATTTGGGGGTCCTTGACATGAAAATGTTTGAGACGGGTCTGAAATTACAATCTAACCCAAACGGACCCGGTTGAGTTGAAGCCCAAGCCCCATACCTACCCCATAACCCCCCACCCAACCCACCCTCATCACCCCCCACATCCCCGACATTCGCCACCCCCCCATTTTCCAGTCCCCTTCCTACCTGAAAGCCCCCCTATACCCACCCGTCATACCCATCCCCATACCCCCCACATAGCCCCCTACACCCCTCCTTGCACCACCATATCACCCACCACACCCCTATTTCCACCCCATTACATACCAAGCAGCTGCTACCTTAAAGACCCTCCATATCCACCCACCAGCTTTCAGTAATAAAATGTTTTATATCCACTACTAATGCTACTCCTGAACATGAAATATGGATAACATTTTTAACAGCTAATTTCAGCAAATGCACATTGATGTCTAGTGGTGATATGTTGATTAATGTGAGAGAAATAATAAAATACATTCATTAATTAAATACAATAATTTGCTGTTCACTTCAGAAGTACCTCCACAGAACTATTAATTTATTTATTTTTATGTTTAGAGTCTGGTGTTCCACCATCTGTAGACTTATAGTTTAGGTATTCTTTACTTAAAGGGATACTTCACTTTAGGGCCGGGGACATATTTAAAAAAAATATTAAAAATAAATGAAAAAAGTTATGGAAAATTCATGGCCCCCTCACGCATTAGAGTGTCCTACTAATGTGTGAGGGGGCCATGAATTTTCCATAACTTTTTTCATTTATTTTTAATATTTTTTTTAAATGTGTCCCCGGCCCGAGAGTGAAGTATCCCTTTAATTCTCTCAATTTTATTTGTGTGTGTGATTTCCTGTGATTTCTGTGTGCAGCAATCACACACAGGTGTGACTGCAGGCAGAGCCATGCAGTCATGCCTTATATGGGGATTGGTGGGGCGGCTCCCTATGGTAATTAGGATGAACTGGCACACCCCTTCAAGTTACGAGGATTGGGATTCATCATCATCAAGAACATAGTTACGAACAATTCTGCCTTTTAAGAACGTTTCATGAATCTGACACAACTTCTCTTATGAATTCACTTAGGGAGAAATGTAAGAGGAAACATTAGGAACTTATTGCTGCATGAGGCCCATTGGAGTATACCAAAATCTTCTTAAAAACTTCTTAAGTGGGTTTAAGAAGAAATTTCCTCTTAAGTACCGTTGCTGAATGAGGCCCATTGTTACATGCGTGTAAAAAAAAGTTCCTATCACACACACATTGGCGGACCCTCTGTAGTAACGGAGGACCCCCTAGGGGTCCCGGACGGTCCCCTGTTGAAGACCCCTGCCCTAATGTAGGGTTGCTACAGATGGCTAACAACAACAACAACAACAACAGTCAAATCGTTTTTACATCAAATGTTAACATACAAATCTTAATCTTAATGAAATATAAAGTCGAGTCTTTCCTAGCATTTAAGGAGCATATAGTGATCATGATTCATGCCCCACTGAGCCTGTATAAACCCCTGTTAATATGATGATGCTAACACACTAATTTCGTTAGCATATGTCCTTCCTTTAACTGCTACATAACAACTAAGCTAAATATTTTTTAAATAATATGAAATATAAAATCGAGTCTTTCCCTAGGGTCTACACTATTCAGTGATTATGTCCAATTAATCATTATAGCCTATATAGGCACTTTACCTGCTGCATTGTGTGGGTGAAGTCCTCTCCATTCATCCCACTGGGACAAGCAGCAGTGACAGATATAAAGATCCAGGCCAAATGTCAACAAAACATATAAAATATAAAATCGAGAAGTTATTTGGGCCTAAACAGCACCAATAGACCATCATTATTGGGTTGCTGAGCCCTATAATTAATTACATTGCGACAAAGTGACACTGTCACAAGTTTTGGTGCATTCTATAATTTAATAAAACATTCTGATGCCTCCATAGTCTGTCAACTTCTCCACAGTCCCTGTGTCAACAATGGCGGCTGTTCAAAACATTTCGGAGCAAAGAGGGGGCGTCTCGCTGCATGAATCCAAGTTGAAGCAACCAATCGGTGGACGGACATTTAATGATGACGCGTTTCAGACATAGAGTTAGACCCTTTTTTAGCAAACCCGCCCCCTTTTCCCAACAGACCAACCAGACTTACCCAACCCCGCCCCTTTTTCACCGACGCCCCGCCTCTCTTTAAATAGCTTCGGAGGTTAACTCCCCCTTTTGGTCAGATGCCTGATATCTGTTCATATGGATGGCCGCTTGCGCTTGCCATCCAAAAATAACTCGGTAAGTAATCATGATCATTGTAGAGAAATTTAATTTAATCCACTGTAAACCAGACTAATAGTTTTTAAATGACACCATAGCACCCAAAAGATATGCATATGTTACAGGGAAATTGGAAAACCAGTGAAATTGAAAAAGGAGCGCTCGTTTTCACCCCCCCCTCGCTTCCCCCTTTGTTATCGATACACTTTGATTGCGACTGGTGACGTTAATATGTCTGGCCAGAAGTCGCTTTGATTGACAGTTCTCGTTTTTGCAAATATGCCTAAACCTAACCCTAACCTCAGTAAAACTATGCCTAAACCTAACCTTATCCCTAACCCTAACCCTAACCTCAGTAAAACTATGCCTAAATCTAACCTTAACCCTAAACCTAACCTCAGTAAAACTATATGCCTAAACCTAACCTTTCTGCTCTGGTCTCTCGAGTGTACCGATAATGTCTTTCTCCGTCTCACGAGTTAAAAATACAGCGTTACTCTGCTCAGTTTGGCTAACCGCTTCATTATCCAACCTGTCATAGAATATTTCTCTCATATTATCCATTTTATTTTCAGCGCTCCTCAGCGTTCCCCTAGCGTAGCTTCCTGGTTGCTATGTTGTTGTCGTCGTCGTCGTCAGGTGTGGGGGGGAACAATAAAAGCCAGGTCCGCCTTGCGCCTAAAAACGAGCATACCTTTCCAATTTCCCAACGAATGCCAATCTCTCTGCGACACATACACTATTGCAGTATGGCCACGCCCAGCAGGCCTAGCCTGCTGACCGCAAACACGCTGCTCAGCTGCATCAACGCCTTCTTACTGCAGTAATCGGATCCCTGGTCAGTATCATAGCAGCACTTGATTCTTCCAGCCCGAGCCCCCCTTATTTCACACCCACAACCAGTTTACAAAGAACAACTATTTATTGTGTATTAGCGTGTCTTGACACCTAGGCTAGTTGATGAGTTGAGAGCAACTGTAGCCAGTAACAGAACGGTCATTGCCACACCTTTTTAAATTATGTGTTCTTTTAGTTATTATGCTACGGCCTTTATACCCCTAGACTAAGGGTCGTAAACAGGGGTCTTCAACGTTTTCAGGCCAGGGACCCCCAAACTGATGGGGAGATGGAGCAGGGACCCCCTACCTCGTAGGGTTGGGGGGGCTACTTGTATAATTATGTATCAAATTGTGTTACACATATATAAACATACCATGTTATTGTGCATTCAATACTAAGCTATTAAAAATAATACAGATTAATATATTCATGCTTTTATTTCAAGGTACAAGGTACAGAATAGGGTGGCCGTGCCACTGCCATTTATAAACACATTAACTTGAGAACATTTGTAAATTAAAACATTCAAGCATGCCAAACATAGCAAACGGCTTCGTAGGCCCCAAAATATCAAAAACACCATGAACATTCTAGAGACTTTTTTTTTTTTTTTTTTATCCCGGTGCCAATTTCCTAAGTGATCCTGGGCACTACACCAGCCCTACACCAGTATTACACCTGTCACCCCACAGTAGGGAGGCCAGGGCCGAGCTCATGCTTCCTTCAGGCATGAGAGTCAACTGACCTTCTTGTCACCTGACAGGGGGGAGTTTCCCTGGTTGGACGTAGCGCGTGGAAGGAACACGTTATTCCAACCAGTTCCCTTCCCCTCCATCAGGCGCCCCGGCTGTCATGGGGGAGGCGGTATAGTGACCAGGATTACTACATGTTTTTGTGAGGGTATTAACTACCCTAGGAGACATGGGGAGAACATGCAAACTCCACACAGAGTAGGCCCTTTCGCCAACCCCACCTAGGGTATGGGCGCTGATGACGCGGAGGAGAAGACACGCCCCCAGTGCCCACAGCGTCCCCGGCGGGAATCGAACCCAGGACCTTCTAGCTGTGAGGCGACAGCGCTACCGACTGCGCCACCGTGCCCCTTACATTCTAGAGACTTAAAGGGATATTTCACTTTCAAACATATTTTGGGTCATTTCCATGTGTACTCTGGCTTTAGTGAACGCCCCAGACAGTTTTTAAGTTGCTATGTTTAGTATTTAGATATTTTAGATTTATTGAAAAATCAAAATACTAATACTAATAATACTAATACTGGATGCTTGTTTCTTTCCAGAACCTGGCAACTCGGTGTGCCAGGTTCTGGAAACAAGCAACCAGTGTTAAATCGTTCGCCATTAACGGTAGCCTCGCAGGAAGTTTCAGCGCATGTTTGACTATCATGAGACTCTACAATGAGTAGTAGTAGAGAAAAAAATAACTTTGCATCGGTTATAATAGACGAATTTCCCTGACCCACGCGCTCCCATTATGACAACGGAGGGGGTTTAAAAAATGACGACAGGGGAATCACTGGAAAAAAAGAACGCCACTTTTTACGTCGGTAGGTGAGTAACGAGACATCAAAGATAACACTTTAAATGTCCGGAATTCTCCTTTAATGATTTATTAGTATTACTGTAAGTAACAGTTCTAGTTTGGACTAGTACTAAAGCCCAGTCCACACCTGTGCAACTAGTTAAAACTAGCAACCACTTACAAGAAATTGCAGCGGTCTGGACTGACCATTTGCAGTGCAATTGTGGGATAATATATGCAAGTAGTTTCAAGTGGTTGCAGTTGCAACCAGTTGTGCTGGTGTGTACTGGGCTTATCATAAGTTTATTTTTACAGGACTAAAGAAGAAATTGGTGGCTCAGGGGAATAAGAAGGCCAACAGAGAACTGCTGCCTTGGATCAAGTCCATTACTAACCACTTGTGGTTTTGCTGTTCATCTTGTGGGGGAGATGCCAAGGTATAATCATTGACTATAATATAGTTCATATAGGCAATTGATGTTTTGAGGTGCTATATAAATGATATATAGCAGATATATAATAATAATGTAATAATAATTTAATATAATATAATTTATATAGCATCTCAAAACATCATTTGGCTGTAGTCAGTTCTCCTATAAATTGATTTCACCTGTAAAGTTGCCTGTGGAAATGAGAATACGGTAGATCCTTTTAGTGTTAGTTGGTGAACTAGTTATGTGTAATATAATGCTCTTTGCAACAGAAATGGCATGACATCAAATACCAACTGCTATGTAATCTACAACAGTGGTAATTCAAATGCAATCCTTTTGAGCCACCTGACAGAAGCTTTTTTTCTAACCTGTGTGTGTGTGTGTGTGTGTGTGTGTGTGTGTGTGTGTGTGTGTGTGTGTGTGTGTGTGTGTGTGTGTGTGGCAACAAGGCACTCACACACAGCGAAACCCTAGAGAGATGCCCCCTCAGCCAGCTGGCCCTGGAACTCCGGGCACAAACACAAACAGAGCCACGAGATAGAAAACCCATTGGACTAAACCAAATTATAAAACAGCAAAAGGAAAACTACCTGACACACTGGAAAGAAGCAACACAAAAGCAGAGTAAACTAGAATGCTATCTGGCCCTAAACAGAGAATACGCAGTGGCAGAATACCTGAGCACCGTGACTGACCCAAAACAAAGAAAAATCTTAACTAGGTACAGACTCAGTGAGCACAGTCTTGCGATCGAGAAAGGTCGTCACAGGCAGACCTGTATCCCGAGAGAAGACAGACTATGCACCCACTGCACACAAAATGAAGTGGAAACCGAGCTACACTTCCTAACCGTCTGTCCATTGTACCAAGACATCAGAGACACATACTTCCCACAGATTACAACCACACACGGAGATTTTGAAAACATGACCAATGACAAAAAACTCCCATATCTGCTGGGCGAAGTACAACAATGTGCAAACACAGCAGCAAGATTCGTGAGTTGCTGTGATAGGAAAAGGATATCAAACGGAACACAACCACCCTAAAGACTAATCATTGGGTATATTCCGGCACTATACCTGCACCCAGTGATCTTGGTACATAGAAATTGATCTATTGAAGATTCTGACTTTCAAATGTAATTTTTTTTGTTTTGATTGTATTGCTGTATTGTTGTATTATGCTTTCTGCTTTGGCAATGTAAACGTATGTTTTCTCATGCCAATAAAGCCCTTTGAATTGAATTGAATTGTGTGTGTGTGTGTGTGTGTGTGTGTGTGTGTGTGTGTGTGTGTGTGTGTGTGTGTGTGTGTGTGTGTTTTATTTCCTGGCTAGAACCAAAAGCTTCCTTTCTCTGAGTATGAGTCTTTTGTGGATTTGGCGTTGTTGTTTTTAGGAGCTGGAAAGGAGATGGAAGTCCATACTGTACCACATCCGTGGAGTCCACACATGGAAAGAAGGGCGGGTGGATAGAGGGTGCTATCATGGACCACTAACTGATGAGGAAGACAGGAAGAAAAAGTGGCTCTCCAAAGACTCGGACGTCTACAAAGTCTTTTGTAAGATTGTGCTCGACAAGAACCTGGCGAAGGACCTGACTCAAATGGCAACACACAGGTATTATTATTTTATTGTCTCCGCCAGGCCGAAAGGCATGGCGAGAGAGTATGTTTTACCCCCTGTCCGTCCGTCCGTCTGTCCGTCCGTCCGTCTGTGGACAGCTAATCTCCCGCACTGTTGGCTTGATCGCAGGCTGGATGCCAATTCAGAACCTCTGCCCCAATTTTTTCATATGGCCCTGTTATAGCGCCACCAGGAGGCCGACTTATGTAAAACATATTTCTTTACATTACTCCTTCCGATTTTATCCAAATTTCACGCACATCGGTACACATGATGTCTATAGTCATGTGATCAAGATGGATCTGTTTAATTTTTCATATTCCATCCCGATTGGCTAAGATTCACATCTAAAGTTTGCAGGAGTGGCCCGTTTGAATGCAGCGCCCGATTGCGGTCAAACTTTGCGCGCACATTCACACTATGTTGAGGAACAAATGCTACCTTTTAACATTGGCCTGTTATAGCACCACCCAGCAGATCTAATTTAGCAAAACTTTTTTATTTTAACAAAATGCCTCAAATCATGAATGCAGTGTCCGATTGCCGTGCAAGACCTAAGAACAAATGGCACCCTTTTGACATTGGCCTATTGTAGCGCCACCAGGAGGCCACAATAACCTACCTGACCGGGCGGAGACCTGTGCTCGAGCACTTTTTCTAGTTGTTAATAAAAAAGACTGTTGTTGCTGTTGCTGTACAAAATCAACAATGATTGATTGTACATTTTGTGACCTTCATAGGAGAGCTGGAGGGTTTTCATAGCGCCATGCTGAAGTATGTACCCAAAAGACTCCATTTCTGCAATACGGTACAGAAGGCAAGAACCCAGCTTGCAGTGTTGGACCACAATGAAAATGTGGGACGTGCACAAGCCACAACAGCTGCAGGTATAGGACAAATATCCCTTCTCATATCTTCAGTACTATCCTTTACACACCCCATTCAAGAAGAGGTCTAAAGTGTATAGATGTTTTTCCATCAATGTTCCTATGACAGAGCATCCAAAGCTAAATGACTGGCTACTACATTGACTAGGATTATTTGGACTCCATGTGGTTTAGTCAATGCTTCAGAGCAGCATGCATTATACAGCATCCTGATGCATGCTCTCATCACATCGCCATCAAACAGAAAATAACCCATATCTACTGTACCTGTAATTGCAGCTACAGATGTGATAGACTAGTCTTAGGAACATAACACTGCATGCATGTGTCTTATCCTGGTTTGAATGACAGTACCTTTTAAAGTAGTCTACAGATATGGACTGAATGTAGTACAAGACAGTGATTTCTATATGTACAGTGGTTGGCCAGTGAGTTAGACCCTTTTCATTTTCAAAAACTTTGTATCTGCATGGAGCAGTTGAGTATGTTTTCTCATGCCAATGGAGCTGCTTTGAAATGAATTAGCAAATTCTGATGTGATTTTACTGGAATGACAAGCTGCACCTTGTTATTCCATAAAAATCGAGACTGTAGGAAGTAATATGTGTTATGTTATTTTCGTTATAATTTTCAGGAGCACAAAGGATCAACACAGTTTTCTCAAAACATGCAAAGGACTGGGTGGTGAAGAGGATCTCGGTGAAGAAGACCTATAAGATCAGGGAAGAACTCGTCAGGCAAGCCATCAAGAGGCGCGTGGAACACAGCACTACATATAAAGAGGCAGCAGCATCAAAAGTCCAAACCCCAGGCCTGCCTCGCAATATTGCACCAGTTGAAAAGCCAGACAAGGATCTTCTCATTGAAAAGCATGCAACCCGCTTTGCAGACAGGGAGGTGTAACCACTTGGAACACCAGCATCCATATTACAGGGAAAACATCTGCCAAAAATAGCCGACCTACAAGCTCACAATGCTCACAGTGAACTTGTAGATCGGCTAGTTTTGGCGAAGAGATTTCATGTACATGAGGGGCTTTCAGTGTTTTTCAGGCCAAGGACCCGTTTGCTGAGAGACAGATCAAGCAGGGACCCCTACTACTGTACATACTGTATAAGATTGTGTTGCTCATTCAACTTTTTTTTTTTTCATTAATATTTTTATTGAAAGTTAGGTACAAAGTCATTTCGTTCAGTATGATCATATATATCAAGCTTGTTTTAAGCATACATGAAATGAAATTTGTCAGCATATGGTCATAAGTCTTGCCTACTTCCTTAAATGTTTTCTCTTTTTTTTAAACAAACAAACATAACAGACATCAGAAAAAGGAACAATTAAAATAACAAGAAGAGCATGGTACATAATTTTGCTTTTTAAAACAAAGAGTATAAAAACAAAGACCAAATAGAAAGAGAGATATAGGAAAGGAGGTAAAGGGGGAAAGAAGGAGAGGGGAAGAGAGGGGGGGGGCCTCGGTCATTCTGCAAGTGCATGGGGATTAGATGGAGTTAAAAAATGTCAGGAAAGGATCCCATTTCTTATGAAATGTAGTTAGATTACCTCTGGTAGAATATCTTATCCTTTCTAATTTTACGAAGGACATTACTTCTCTCAGCCATTGGGTACTAGAGGGTGGTTTAGTAGACTTCCACTGGAGAAGAAGATGGCGTCTTACTATTAAAGAGGTGAAAGCCAAAATCTCTAATTGTCTGGGAGTGAACCGGGCATAGTCTTCTGGAATCCCAAAGATAGCAGTATGTGGAGAAATGGTTACAGGGATTGTGAATATTTTGGACATTGTGTCAAAATAATTTGTCCAGAGGTTAATCAGGAGCGGACATGAATAAAACATATGGGTTAAGTTACAGGGTGGATAATGACATTTGTCACAACTGTCCGTCACATTAGGATAGATTCGCGATAGTCTAGCTTTGGAGTAATGAATTCTAAATAGTACTTTAAATTGTATAAGTGTGAGACGTGCACAAGTTGAGCTTGTGTGGAAAGTACTTAGGGCAGCATCCCACCAACTGTCATCGAAAGTCAGCCCAAGTTCAGCCTCCCAGGCCTCCCTGACTCTATTGTCGGGGGCGTCATCCAAGGACAGTAGATCATTATATATTCTTGATATTTGCTTTTTTTGGAATGGGTCAAGGTGGATGAATTCTTCCCAAATCTGGGTTGGGGGAAGTTGAGGAAAGTGTGGAAATAGTGATCTAGCACAATGTCTGACTTGGAGATACCGGAAGAAATGGGAAGCGGGGAGACCAAACCTAGCCGACAGATCAGCAAAACTACAGAAGACATCCTTCCTATACATACTTTTGAAGGATTTGAGACCCTTGTCATGCCAGACTGAAAACCCTGAATCCGAGTGTGACGGTTTGAATAAGTGATTCTTCAGTAATGGACTTGAGGTGGATGGGAGGGTAAATTTAAAGTGACTTCTGAATTGGTGCCAAATTTTGAAAGTGGAACGAACAATTGGGTTTCGTGTAAATCCAGAGGGGTTCGTTGGAATAGGGGCGGTGAGTAGAGCTGGCAGCGAAGATGAAGTACATGATTTTGATTCAAACTTACACCAAAGCGGATTCGCTGATGTATACCAGTAGGAAACCTTCTGAATATGTGCAGCCCAATAATAAAATTGAAAATTTGGTAACGACAATCCTCCATTGAACTTGCACCTCTGAAGTACAGCTTTACGGATCCTGGGTGCTTTCCCACTCCATAGGAAGCCAGAGATTGTTTGATCAATACTTTTAAAGAACTTTTTTGTCAGAAAGATGGGAAGACATTGAAATAGAAATAGAAATTTAGGGAGGATGTTCATTTTAATCGTGTTAATTCTTCCAATTAACGATAGGGGTAAACTTTCCCATCTCTTAAGGTCAGATTTAAGATTAGACACTAAGGGGGAGAAATTGGCAGAAAAAAGGGAGGACATAGTTCTAGTTACATTTATCCCCAGATATTTAAAGCCAGAAGGACTCATTTTAAAGGAGATATCAGATTGTGTCAATTGTAGGGCTAACTGATTGATAGGATAGCATTCACTCTTGGAGACATTCACCTTGTAGCCCGAAAATGAGCCAAATCGTTTAAGGAAAGCCAGAATAAGGGGAATCGACGTACTTGGGTCGGAAACATACAACAATAAATCATCTGCGTAAAGCGACAGTTTGAATTCTATTCCCGACCTTGTTATGCCCTTATATGTCGGAGAGGACCTCAGATATATTGATAATGGCTCGATTGCGATCGCGAACAAAAGTGCGGACAGCGGACAACCCTGCCGATTACCACGTGACAATGAGAAGAAACTAGATTGACTGCTATTGGTGCGAATACTGGCTTGTGGTGAAGTATAGAGAAGGCGTATCCATGAAATGAAAACTTCTCCTAGTCCGAATCTACCCAATACCTCAAACAAATAGTTAAATTCCACTCTATCGAACGCCTTTTCCGAATCAGCAGAGATAACTACTTCCGGGATTAGAGTGGAGGGGTTGGAGTATATAACATTTAAGAGGGTTCGAACATTGTAAAACAATTGGCGTCCTTTTATAAACCCAGTTTGTTCATCTGAGATAATGGTTGGGAGGACGTTTTCCAAACGAAGGGCTAGAGCTTTGGCTAGTATTTTGGCATCCACATTTATTAATGAAATAGGCCTATAAGAGGCGCAGAGATCTGGATCTTTATCTTTTTTAAGTAATACATTTATGGAAGCCTGACGCAAAGTAGTAGGGAGAGAGCCAGATTGCAGTGATTCAACGTATACAGAATGTAATAATGGGGCCAATTTGTTTTTGAATTTCTTAAAAAATTCAACAGGGAATCCGTCTGGGCCAGGGGCCTTATTACTCTGCATGTTATTAATGGCTAGAGCAATTTCTGGTATAGTTAATGGTGAGTCAAGGTTTGTAGCAACCTCAGGGTTTACAGTCGGGAAAGCAAGCTCGTCTAAAAAGGAGTGCATCTCACTAGAGTCGGATGGTGCTTCAGAACTATATAAAGATGAATAAAATGAGGAGAAGGTTGAATTAATAGTTATGGGATCAGTATGCAATACTCCAGTGGAATCCTTAATTTGGGGGATAATATTTGAAGCTGCTTGACGACGTAGCTGATGAGCCAAAAGCCGACCTGCCTTGTCACCATGTTCGTAATATGTGGCTCGTGAGCGCATGAGAAGGCGTTCTGCCTCTGTAGTTGTAATAAGGTCAAATTCAGTCTGGAGAGCGACGCGCTTATTAAGTAAACTGGGAATTTTTTATATTATTGGAGAGGTCCTGTATTTTAGATTGACGTGATTTATTTAGATGAGTAGAGAAGGAAATGATTTGACCGCGAAGATACGCCTTCATCGATTCCCACAAAAGTGAATGGGAGATCGGGTCAGTCTCATTTTGATTAAGTGTGATATAGTTATCTATTGCATCCGAAATGAACTTGTTAAAATCATCATCGGATAGGAGTAGAGAGTTAAGCCTCCACAAAGATGAGAAGCGGGGCATTGAGGAAAGCTGGATATCTAACGCAAGCGGGGCATGGTCAGAGATGACAATGGGATGATTTTAACTGATGTTACTTTAGATGTTAAAGGAGAATTCCGGACAAATTAAGTGTTATCTTTCATGTCTCGTTACTCACCTAGCGACGTAAAAAGTGGCGTTCTTTTTTTCCATATATTCCCCTGTCGTCATTTTTTAAACACCCTCCGTTGTTATAATGGGAGCAAGTGGGTTAGTGAAGTTCGTCTATTATAACCGACGCAATGTTATTTTTTTCTCTACTACGATTCATTGTAGAGTCTCATGATAGTCAAACATGCGCTGAAAATTCCTGCGAGCCTGCCGTTAATGGCGAACGATTTAACACTGTGTAACCAAATGGACTTTTGAGGTTATTAAAATACACTACTGACTACGCCAGTTGGAATTTCACCAACAACCAATTAAGGCTTTAACTTAAGAAAAGGAGGTTCGTAACAGAGCTTTAGAAGAACTGGGTAGGGAGGCTCAGGGAAGACACCAGGTTAAAGTTGACATTTTATTCATATCAAGTTAAAACAGTGCATTAGGCCACATTAATAAATTAGTCATGGTCTTCCTCAATAAGTTACCATTTCCTTTTGACTCAATAAACACATAAAATACACAGCAAACAAAGCACACAGCACTACAAATAGGGTTTACTGCAATCTCAAAATCTGGCATATAAAAGGAGGGAGGACCAACATTCTAATTCAGTGGGTTTAAAACATTACCAGGTTAAATAAATACACATTTCAACAACAAGTCAACATTACGTGCACGCAATACCTAAAACCACTTACCACGGGGCGAGCAGAGTGCAGCGCACCTTCGCAGAAAGCTGCCTCACTTATACAGTTTTAACCATAAGCATTACACATCATTTACAAATCAACCCCATACCATAAACCCATCTCTTGCCGGTCACGCTGGATCCCACTCTGCTCGCTCCATGTTCCCTCTTTGTGCCAAAACACACTGTTTTAAAGAGCACTGGCACCACACCCACAAACACCTGCAATCAATAACAAGCAATTAGTTGGTGTCAATGACACACCCACATAGACACTAGTAGGAATACAATAAATGACACGTCAATACTCCACCCGGTTACATCCACCCCAACTTTTACACAGCCATGTCCTCATGGCTCACAAAAATAATAAACAAGGCTACAGGATGGTCCTGCTCTCTGGAGGGGCCTCCATTGCTTCTGGTCAGTGACAGTCACATCACACCGACATTGGTCAGACTTGTAAGGGGTCGCCTGGATTCCAATACCGTTCCCAGCAGCACACCTTCCTAAAGGACCAGACGGACAGCAAAAACAGGACCTACCAGCAATTTACAGTCCCACCAGACCACACAACATTTAATTCCTGCCCATAACATTTATATCAAATTTATATTGCCCAACACCATCCCCTCAGTCATACCACTCACACCATCCGTGGGGAAGCTCCACGCCATCTGCACTCCTACCATGCGTCCCCCCTTTATGGGGTGGCTGCTCCTCATGGGCGCTTCGACTCAACTTGGGCAGGGACAGGTCCACCGGGTGCCGTATAGGCATGGCCATCGCCTATAGCACCTGAACCTCAGTCCCCCTCACAGCCCAGCCACAGAGGCATTGCAGAAAGGAGTGGCTCCAGGGAAGTGGTCCCTTTGGACCACCTCCAACTTCCTTTAAGGACTGGCAACCAACCCGATCAAGCCTCTTAACACCCAGTCCCTTGACGGGAAAGCCTGGACCCGCACTGGAGCTGCAGAGGCCAACCGCCTCAACGGCTCTCTCCCCCTAGATAACACATCTCACACACAGGGGTAATAATGGGGCAAACAATTAATACACATTACTTTGATAAAACCAATTAAAAACATTGCTGGTCTGGCAAAAGAGCAAATTCCACCTTCAGTCTCACCATGATGTTCCTCACCTAGCTCCCACCCAGTGCTCTGTCCTGCCGACTTACGCCAAATGTAACCAAATGGACTTTTGAGGTTATTAAAATACACTACTGACTACGCCAGTTGGAATTTCACCAACAACCAATTAAGGCTTTAACTTAAGAAAAGGAGGTTCGTAACAGAGCTTTAGAAGAACTGGGTAGGGAGGCTCAGGGAAGACACCAGGTTAAAGTTGACATTTTATTCATATCAAGTTAAAACAGTGCATTAGGCCACATTAATAAATTAGTCATGGTCTTCCTCAATAAGTTACCATTTCCTTTTGACTCAATAAACACATAAAATACACAGCAAACAAAGCACACAGCACTACAAATAGGGTTTACTGCAATCTCAAAATCTGGCATATAAAAGGAGGGAGGACCAACATTCTAATTCAGTGGGTTTAAAACATTACCAGGTTAAATAAATACACATTTCAACAACAAGTCAACATTACGTGCACGCAATACCTAAAACCACTTACCACGGGGCGAGCAGAGTGCAGCGCACCTTCGCAGAAAGCTGCCTCACTTATACAGTTTTAACCATAAGCATTACACATCATTTACAAATCAACCCCATACCATAAACCCATCTCTTGCCGGTCACGCTGGATCCCACTCTGCTCGCTCCATGTTCCCTCTTTGTGCCAAAACACACTGTTTTAAAGAGCACTGGCACCACACCCACAAACACCTGCAATCAATAACAAGCAATTAGTTGGTGTCAATGACACACCCACATAGACACTAGTAGGAATACAATAAATGACACGTCAATACTCCACCCGGTTACAACTGGTTGCTTGTTTCCAGAATCTGGCAACACAGTTGCCAGGTTCTGGAAAGAAACAAGCATCCAGAATGTTTCCAGAATCTGGCAACACAGTTGCCAGGTTCTGGAAAGAAACAAGCAGTATTAAGTATTAAGGCACACCAACATTTCTTATGCTTCACTATGTAACCTGGTGGCAAAAAAATCTAGCATTACATCCATATTATATATAAAGGAACAGTGTATAACAGTGAATATTGACACAATTGTGCTATTTCGGTATCACACATCCAAAAAATGTGAAGAGAACAAAACAAAATCAAAAACAAATTCAGATTATCTACACCTTATGAGTGTCTCCCTCAACATCCTTGTGTATCTGCTTCATTTACTATCTTTCAGAAAAGTAAAATAATAATAACATAAATAAGTGTACAAGGAGAGGGAGGAAAAACAACAGCAACCCATTATGAAAACAAACCTAATTGAGATAATTTTGGGTTGGCAATATCCATTTATCCTAATTGGCTAAAAAGCAGCTTATGAGGTATAGAAATATTAATAAGTAGTAATAAAAATGAGAAAATCAGTGAAAAAATATTCAGCATATTGAGCAACTCAGAACTTGTCTTCATAGCGTCGACTGATCATTAACCACCTAAACCCTAGCACGGGTCCTAGTGGTCTAGAAGGGGCAAGATGAAAAGTCAGTGAAGTAATGCAACATTTAGAAAAATAAAATCAAAAATTAAAGTCCTTCCTTCTTTTTTTTTTTCAAAGTCCACGCTGACAGAGTCACTATAACAGTTTTACCCATTTTTCCAGTTGATCTACTTGCCCAGTGTTTTTATGTACGTCTCTGCATCTTCTGGTTTCTTGAACTCCTTCTGGACGTTGTTATAGGTCACCTTGAGACAGGCGGGAAATACCAGCCCAAAGCGTAGGCCTGGCAGTTTCAGCTCATACAAATGGCGCCGTACATCCTTGAAGGCCGCTCTGGCGCGTGCTACCTTCGCCGTGTAGTCGGGAAAGACCGAGATGACCATATCTTGAATCTTGATCCGCTGTAGTGTCCTGGCTTGCTTCAGAATGTCAACACAGTCTTGGTGGTAGTGTAAGCGGACAACAATCGGGCGTGAAGTTTCATTTTGTCTTGGTTTAGCCTTCAATGTGCGATGCCAGCGGTCCAGGAGGGGTTCTTTTTGTAGTTTAAAGGCTGTCATCAGTAATGCAGCAACCGCCTCTGTGGAGGACGCGGCCGCCGAATCCTCAGGGACCCCCACGATACGAACGTTGTTTCGTCTACTACGAGATTCCAAGTCTTCACAACGATTTTCAAGTCTTATCAGCTCGTCAGACATCAATATCACTTGGGCCTGGAGATGTGAGATATCATCGGTGCAAGTAGACAGTGTGGTCTCCACCTCATCCACTGTAAGCTTCAGAGTGGCCACATCAGACTGGATGCTAGTGATGCTACTTGCTAGCTCTGCTTTCACTGCTTGTAGTTCTAGTTTCATAGACTTTAAATTCTCACCCAAGGCGTTGTGGAGCTCTGTCTTGAAGATAGTAGATATTGAGTTGATCAATTCCATCTTGAAATCATCGCGGGACATCTCGGGCGGCAGCGCGCCGCTATCCGCCGGGTGGTCCGTCGATGGTGGGGGAGAGGGGCCACCACCAGCCGAGGCTTCTGCTGGCGTAGTAGGCCGCGACTCCCGCGGGGTCGCGGGAGTCCCCCGTCGTCTCGTTTCCTTCGTTTCTTTTTGCATTTTTAGTGGACAGAAATCTAAGTTGAGCTTGTTTGTGTGAGAATATTACCACATTGGTTCGAATAGTGTGCTTATTTTAGCTTTTAGGAGTTAACTCTGCAGGAGCTGTGAGAGCTGCGTCCTACTCCATTGCTCGCTAAGCCGGAAGTCCCGCTCATTCAACTTTTTGGTTATAGATTTCATTGCTTCATTCTGACATGATACTGACCATTATAATGACATGATACTGACCATTATAATGACATGATACTGACCATCATACTGTCCATTATAATGACATGATACTGACCTTGATACCGACTATGATACTGACCATGATTCTATTGACCATGAAGCTGACATGTTACTGACCGTGATACCGACTATGATACTGACATGATTCTACTGACCATAATATTGACCATGAAGCTGACATGATACTGACGTGATACCGACTATGATACTGACATGATTCTACTGACCATAATATTGACCATGAAGCTGACATGATACTGACCGTGATACCGACTATGATACTGACATGATTCTACTGACCATAATATTGACCATAAAGCTGACATGATACTGACCGTGATACCGACTATGATACTGACATGATTCTACTGACCATAATATTGACCATGAAGCTGACATGATACTGACCGTGATACCGACTATGATACTGACATGATTCTACTGACCATAATATTGACCATGAAGCTGACATGATACTGACCGTGATACCGACTATGATACTGACATGATTCTACTGACCATAATATTGACCATAAAGCTGACATGATACTGACCGTGATACCGACTATGATACTGACATGATTCTACTGACCATAATATTGACCATGAAGCTGACATGATACTGACCGTAATAAGTACATGATACTGTTGTGATAATTCAAGTTTTTGTTTCCTTACTAAATTTGACCTTTAGCTTTGTACTTGGCCTGCTCTTTGTGTGAGCAGAATGTTTCCTCCGGAATACATTATGTTAGGCTTCAAGTGTTTGAAAACGGTTTCTATCACAGAAATATATTGTAACTCTGAGGACTCCCTAGGGGTCCTGGACCCCCTGTCCAAGACCCATATTTTAGATGGGGAAAACGGTTAAGAAAAAGGCCTAATACATTTCAAGTATTACATGTATTAATAAAAAACAATGCACACAATGTTCTCTTATGATGATTTATTCCTCCAATAAGTCATGAGCATCCTCAACTTCCTTGAATCCAACATAGGTTCCATCTGGCGACGGGAACTTGGAGCGAACCGCTGCCACAAGACACGATGGGAGGACCCGTCGATTTCCACGACCCAGACGTTCTCCCTTCAGAATCCACTCCAGAGAGAACCTGTAGGCCGCCAGCCTGTACTGACTAGAGACAAAACAGGTCACAAAATAAAAGTGGTCATTTTACGTCACCTATTAGACATTTCAAATGGACATTGGTCCTGGATATGTGGTAACCAATTAAACCAAGGGTAAAAAGATTCATTTCACAAAGCTGGGAGTAGTGTAGCCTAATGCTGATCCTTGATATCTTGAAGTTAGTAGTTCCTAATTTCAAGAGCTAATGTCAGTGAATATAAATACAATTGAAATTATGCCATCAACGTTTATAGCAGTCTGTATGGTCAGATCCCTTAGGCTACATTTTGCAATGTCTTTATATTCTATGGACAGCCTCTAAATAAGCAACTATGGATAATTTCAAAGCTGAATAAGATAGGCCTGCTGCATCCATGTTCCTATGACAGAGCATCCAAAGCTAAATGACTGGGTACTACTGTACATTGACGAGGATTTTTTGGACTCCATGTGGTTTAGTCAATGCTTCAGAGCAGCATGCATTATTTGTGACCTCCTGTTTTGTCTCTAGTCAGTACAGGCTGGCGGCCTATACAGCATGAGAAAACACCCCAGAAAACATACTCAACTGCTCCATGCAGATACAAAGTTTTTGAAAATGAAAAGGGTCTAACTCACTGGCCAACCACTGTACATATAGAAATCACTGCCTTGTACTACATTCAGTCCATATCTGTTGACTACTTTAAAAGGTACGGTCATTCAAACCAGGATAAGACACATGCAGTGTTATGTTCCCAAGACTAGTCTATCACATCTGTAGCTGCAATTACAGGTACAGTAGATATGTGATATTTTCTGTTTGATGGAGATGTGATGAGAGCATGCATCAGGATGCTGTATAATGCATGCTGCTCTGAAGCATTGACTAAACCACATAGTCCAAATAATCCTAGTCAATGTAGTAGCCAGTCATTTAGCTTTGAATGCTCTGTCATAGGAACATGGATGCAGCAGGCCTATCTTATTCAGCTTTGAAATTATCCATAGTTGCTTATTTAGAGGCTGTCCATAATATATAAAGACATTGCAACATGTAGCCTAAGGGATCTGACCATACAGACTGCTATAAACGTTGATGGCATAATTTCAATTGTATTTATATTCACTGACATTAGAATGTAATGCCTTTGTCACTAAACACTATAAACAAATGTAGTGTGACCTCTCAGTGGTCTATACAAAAAAAACAATGCAGCATATTCCACTCTACACACGGTTTTTATAACCAATATGAATATTGAATTGCCATAGATAGAGCCAACACTTACACTTGTGAGAGGGTCCCGTTTGGACCAGCTGGTGTGGAATGTAGTTTCCAGTTGATCCGTGGCATTCTGAAGAAAGTCTCCAAGACTCCAGGGTTGGTGACAGCCGAGAAGTCGTGGTGGTCTGTCACACATGATGTTACATAATTTTCTTCATCTGTCTGTGGCTGTGCTGCTCGCTCAATTTCTTCCAATATGGGAATCAGCCGATCCCATTCTTGACAGCAGAGGCACTCTACCTCAGTTGGTATAGGCATGCATTTCCCACAGCCACACCAATAGTCCTGTCCAGCCCTGGGAACAGACTGAGGTGCTTCGTCCTCGTCGTCGCGCATCTGCCTGTCTCGCTCTCGCACGATTAGCCATCTCTTCCTCTTGTGTATTCCGGTTCAAAACGATAGGGAACAACAATACCAAGTCAAAACTAAAGTCTTCTTCACCATAAGACATGTTCAGTGTCGCTCGCTAGCAGCTTAGCAGTATGTTTATATTCCCCGGCATACGCGCGGTGATATGCGACACACGTAACTGACCGGGACTACTTCCTAAAAAGTAAACACATATCGTTAAATATTAACGTAATGAAATAAGTTCTCGAAAAATGACGGCCCCCTCACGCATTAGAAGGATTATATCTAACAGGAGTTTCATGGACGTGTTTTAAAAATAAGTCTAACGTGGAGTTTGAAGATGAATGGGGTTCAATGGGGAAGGGGGCGGGGCCGCGGGGCACTTTTTCAATAAATCTAAAATATCTAAATACTAAACATAGCAACTTAAAAACTGTCTGGGGCGTTCACTAAAGCCAGAGTACACATGGAAATGACCCAAAATATGTTTGAAAGTGAAATATCCCTTTAAGTCTTCTCAGTCTAAGTTCTTAGGTGGGGGGCTTCTCTTCATCAGAAGGCTTCTTTTCATCGGGGAGAAGCATCGGTAGAGACCAATTGTACCAGGTGGTCCAACGGGAATGTTTGGCAGAGGAGTATAGGTGAAGCCTCCCATCAAGGCATCCTTCACGTTTTCGGTAGCCCAGGGGCCGGTGGAGGAAGGGCCGGCCGCAGGAGCCGCCGGGACGGGCACCATCGGGTTAGCACTAGGAGCATTGGTCATCTCCTGCAGTAAAGGGAACTGTTGAAAACGCTCTGGCGCTCTGCTCTCACCTTCCCGTGCGAGGTCCAAGGTCTTTGTAGACATTTTGCTGCTGCTCGTTGAGTCCGTATGCGTGTGCAAACTTCTCCCTGAGCTTCATCAGCATAAGACAGTCCTGCAGAGTCCCAGGGGGGTCCGACTGGAGAAGATAGGGAAGGGTATCGTTAGATAAGTGTGGTTGTCCTAATAGGGCAACTAGACTATAGTACCTGTCCGACTTTATAGATAAATTTTATTTTGCGGAAAACACTTATATATGTCAAATTGACCGGCTTCATTAGTTTTTTCATTTATTTTATTTTATTTTTTTATTTTTTTATTTTTTTGTTCGTTTTCCAAAAAAAATATTAAAAATAAATGAAAAAAGTTATCGAAAAAACACGGCCCCCTCGCTTATTAGGAGGGCAGGGTGAGTCACCAGAACCAAGGACGGGTGTTTTTGATGAATCTAACATGTTAAAAATGAAGTTTGAAGTTATAATGGGTTCAGAATCAGAATCAGAATCAGTTTTATTGTCACATCAGAGGTTTACAAGGTAAAAGAGTGGGTGAAATTCTTTTTTGTACATCGTTCCCATCGCAACGTTAGTTTCCATAGAAAGAAGAGGGGGGGGGGGGGGGGAGAAGAAGAGGGTGGGGGGCAGGTGGGAAGGAGATCAAAACAAGAGAGCAACAGAAGGCCAGACAAGTTATCTACATATTTACAAATTACCTGAGATAATAAAAGAAACTAAAAAAAACTAAACTAAGGTGCCTGAGCATAGCAGCAATGTATTGTATACTGTGCATGTTATACTATACTGTGCATGATAGACAATGGACGTTAAGGTGCTTAGAGAAAAAGGAGCACAATAAAAAAAGACCCAAAAAAGTCAGTGCGTTATACAAGGGATTAAGGTGCAAAAGGTCAGTGCGTGTCCACCTAGAGTGGACTGACCCTAGTATAATCCGCATGTAGCTCCATGAGGGAGTGCAACAAAAAGTCATTTGTACCTGGTGTAGTCCTCAGGTGTGTCCGAGGGGGGGCTAAAGTCCAAGTCATTGTCCCTGGTATAATCCACAGGTGTGTTCAGGAAGAGCCAGAAAAAGTCTGCGTTTGTATAGGAAGGGGGCGTGTCTGATAAAATGAATATCAAATATCTAAATACTGAATCAAGCAACTTAAAAACGGTCTGGGGGGCTCACAAAAGCCTGAGTAGACGATAAAATGACCCAAAGTTTTTTTTAAAGTGAAAATACCCTTTAAATAGTTTAATTGATATTGATTTATTAGTGCATTAAATTTCCCCATCCACTTTAATGGAAAAGTGAACAAACTCAAATTCAAGTATTTTTTTCTCAGAAACCGTAAGAGCTAGAGATACCAGATTTGGAGGGGAGGTTCATAATTTAATCCCAAATTATTAAAAAATCACACCATTCGGCCTCATGGTGGCGCTATAACAGCCCACTTTACGTTTAGGCTTATAACTCTTGAACCGTAGGTCGTAAAATAAAAATCTATTTTTCACTAGATTTCTTGGGTCAAGACGCAACTCCCCATATAGGCCACGCCCATTTGCGTCAGGATAGATTTTCCACCATTTTGAATTCTCTTCAAAACACACTTTTAGCTCCTCCTCCCACATATTTTGTCCAAATTTCACACAAATCGGTACACATGATCTCTGGACCCATGCGATAAACATCTCCAAGCGGAATTTTAATAGTCCATACCGTTCGTCCGTAAATGGCTTCCAAAGTTAACGGGAGGGGCCCGTTATACAAAAAAGGCCAAAACTCACTCACGAAACGTCCGGTCAATCCCAAATTTGAATCACATGTCAAGGGTGGTTTACTCAACGAATCCCCAAAAGCATTTCACTTTGATCTATAGGGGGCGCTGCATAGGCACAAAATGTAACCGTTTGATGCAAAAACCTTATTTTGGGGGGATCAATCCTCTCTAAATGAAACGCAAGTGATCTCAGGAGTGACTTGACAATGTAATTGGCGCAGCCTCCGACGGTATTCCTCCCAGCGTATTCCTCGAGTCCCGGCGGCAGCGACCCGCGACTCGCGACTCGGCGCAACCACACTCTGCAATTGCCCTGAATTGCGACGCGTCTAGTTTGCACTGCAACTGACTCGTTACCCAGCTGAGCCTCCTCAGCTTAATGACTCTGTAGCCTACTTAGCCGGCTTCAGCTGGCAATCCTGTGTTGGATCTTTAATTCATTGCCACGGCGTGAGCTCCTTGTTTGTACCTCTGTTATCTCTGCTCCCCGTGCCGTGTGCTTAACACTTTCCCCTCGTGTTCGAGGGTTGCCTTGTTTGTGTATTATTTGTATTTGACAAGTTTTATAAGTAAAGCTACTGTTTCATCAAACCTGTCCAAAACGTGTCCTCTCTGCCCTTGGGTCTCCTGCCTGCACCACACGTGACAACATGGGGGCCTGTGAGAATGACAGGGGCTCTGTTCCATTTCAACCCTAACCCTTGTCTTGTTATTTGGTCTTTTTTGGCATCTCAAAAACCTGACCCACATCCCTAGACAGGAGAGAAAATAAAACGCACATTAATGGCTGATTTCAAGTTCTGATTTAACAGACTTTGACCAACAGCAGTAAACAACAAAAACACCTTCTTTCATCACACAGAATGCCAATGGAAACGTAACCCAATAGCAGATCTAATAGCTATAGATGTTTATTAAATACAGAACACTTGTTTAATCCGAAGGCTACAGCAGCCTAACTAGCAAGGCTGACGTTTGACAAATTAGAATAAGGTCAGACTGAGCTCTTCATCCCGATGCCAAATAATAGTAACAACAACATGTTCAACAATATGTAGCTATATTGCCTCATGGCCTGGATATAAACTTTTTAAAAGCTTACGGAGCGTTCCGGTAACCTCAGCGAAGAGTGCTCGCCCCGGACCAAATCCGGCCACCTGAGAACGGTCGCCACCAGTAGTGAGGGCTGTTAACAAAAAAATGTGGACACGGCTCACAAAAGCGCCAAATTTTTTCTACATGCTCTCCATCACCATAGGTTTCATTTTGGAAGGGTAGCCACGTCATCAAGATGGCAGAAGGCGGCCATCTTGGATTGCAAAGATGGCCACCATGTAATATCTATAATTGCCAATATCTCGGCTTCCAAGCCACTTAGAAGGTCAATCTTGGTGTCTAAATATACATTTTCTGGGACAAGGAATGCAATAAAACTATAGGGAATGTCAATAAGTGACTAATTCTGCCAATATTAGATAATTTGGTTGATTCTGCCTATGTATGTACATCATTTTCAGACACATTGAAAAATGGAGCATGAAGAGAATTGAAGATTATTAGCTTCACTTTCAAGGATAACAACATTCAAATTATTTGTCACATTGACAACTGCAAAGATCTGTGCAATTCCAGTGTGCCTTCTTGCATGAGCACCTTGCACCACAACCTCTTTTACAACCGCACTTGACCAGTTCACTGCAGGCTTTTGACGCCATCGGTAGAATACTCCACACAGGAAGCCAGACCTGGTTGTTGTCATCTAATGTCCATCCCCATCCTTCTGGACTGGGTGTCGGCTGCTGGGCCAGTTCAGATGTGGCCGAGATCCCAGACTGGTAGGCAACTCGCTTCACGTGCTGCAGCAGTGAATCTTGCGTTGGTGGAATGTGTTCCATCGTTTTGTTCTTCTGGCAGAACAACTCTCGTCGTGCTTCATTGACAGATTCCAAATCACTTGTCTTATCATACATGATGACTGTGAAACGCTCAAGAAGCTGAAAGTGTTGGGCATCTATCGTCACAGAAGTGTATCGATTTTCTGCCATGTAGTTAAGGCCTGGGTGACCTCAGGGTAGGAATTCCAAGCCACCCATGCTGACTTCTTCCCTTTCCCGCAGAATGCTGATGTTGTGTCACAGCCTGTGTAACAGTGGAAGATGGGAAGTGCCAAAGTGTCTTTGCCCAGAGCATGGCAGATCGTGTTTATATGAACATAGGTGTAGTTCTTGCCAGTGCCAAAAGCAGCCCAGATGTCTGCAGCTGGATACTTGGCGAGCAGGGCATGGAACTTGCCGATGAGGATAACGACAACATCCGTATCCACAGTGCGTATCAAGCAGGTAGAACAGCCATGTTCCAGGGCATCAAGCAGGTGAATCACTATCCTGGTGTTGGCCTCTTCATGGTTACATGGCAGCATCGAGTGGCTGGTATCTGTGCCGACCACTGTGATGCCATATGTGATGAAGACCAGCTTGCCCTCTGGCCAGGCAGTGGATGCAATCTTCCCAGAGAGAAAGGCAAAGAGTTCCTGCTTGTTTATAGGATCACGCAGGAAATCTAACCAATTCCCCGGCAGCTTGTTCTGACCAGCCACCTTCCGTCGTATCCCTTTGCCTCGCTTCTACCTTGTTGACTCTTTTATGCTGCTGGTGATGTAAGTATCCCAGACCACATCAACTCTTTTGGAGATCTCCAGGTGTTTCATGATGTGGGGAACAAAGACACAACTGGCATATTCGTCAAATGTGGTAATGTTGGTAGTGGACAGGAAGTGCACCACAGCAGCTCCATCGAGTACTTTGACATCAAACGTAGCTGGGAATCTTCTTGTGTCTTCTGTGTCCGAATATTTAGCAGATCTGACTTCTTTCCCAGCCGTAGTTTCCCTCTGTCAGATAGAGAGGGAGGGTATGGATGGTTTTCATGTTTAAAGAAGGTGCTCATGTTCCCCTCTCTGTGTTGCGTGGTTATATATAACCGGGAGAAGAGTGCCACATCATCCTTCAACATTGAGATCTGCCCTGCCTGCTTGGTCTTGATCTTGAGTTTTGGGCATCTGAAGAGAGGCAGTGAGTTCTTTTTGATGGGCTCATGAATGGAGTGTGTGCGGTCCATGATCACTGTCTTATGGTACTTGTCGTACTGTTCTCTTCCCACTGATTCCACAGTGCGGACTGTGTTAACCACTGACTCGTCAATCACATTTCGTGTGTCCAACATTAGAAGCTTGTGGCTATCATCTAGGAACGGATTGCCCATCCCACTGATGGTGTGCACAAGTGCTAGTGTTTGCTCTTTGAACGTCTTTTGTGTAGCCATTCCTTCTTCATGGTGGTGTTGTTTATTTCCTTTTTCTAAAACATACTCCTGCTCAAACTCTTTTAGGAGTCGTGCTTGTTCAGGCCCTGCGATCATCCACCTCGGTGAGTCCGACTGCACCTCCAGAACCCTTTACTAGATCATTATTCTGCTCATGAGCCTGGTCTATTGGTATGCTTGAGAAAATACTCGAATAAAGTACAAATTCCTCCGTTTTCAAATTCCAGTACGGTACTTAAGTAAATGTACTTAGTTACTTTCCACCATTGATAACAAGAGTCAGATCTGTCAAAGTTTGATAAAAACTCATACCAATATGTTGTGCATAATCTAGCCGACACATACATTTTAATACAATTGTGTTCATATATGGCCAGAATCAACCAAATTATCTAATATTGGCAGAATTAGTCACTTATTGATATTCCCTATAGTTTTATTGCATTCCTTGTCCCAGAAAATGTATATTTAGACACCAAGATTGACATTCTAAGTGGCTTGGATATTGGCACTTATAGATATTACATGGTGGCCATCTTTGCAATCCAAGATGGCCACCTTCTGCCATCTTGATGACGTGGCTACCCTTCCAAAATGAAACTTATGGTGATGGAGAGCATGTAGAAAAAAATTGGCGCTTTTGTGAGCCGTGTCCACATTTTTCAAAAATATGGTCTTAAGCATCCTCACTACAGGTACACATAACCTCAGTAAAAAAATGGGGGCAAGTGTGTTTTAGGGCGATCGTTCCGTTTTCAAACTAAGCTGGCACATCGGCGAGGACTCAAGGGAGTGTGGTACCCGCCGTCGGGTTGTTCGGATGTGCGGTTTGTCAATTAAATTGTTTAATCGCAATTATTTAAGCGACAATTAATCGCCATGTCAAATTTCATAATCATGACAGCCCTACTCTATATATGGGCATAAAAGGAACATGGACTGACAGACAGGCACAACGGGTACTCTGACAAGCCCCCGACACTATGACTCAGACATATCGATCGGATCCATTAAAACCATCCATTTTCTTCTGAATCTAGTTTTTATTCAGTTTGTAAATGCTAATTATTATTTTTCAGTGTCTGTGTGTACTGACCAGAAGATCAAGATTCAAGATTCAAGATTGCTTTATTTGTCATTTGTTTTCCATCTGCAAGCAGTGCTAGAAAAAACAAACGAAATTATGTTTCTCCCAGTAAGAGACAGCAGAATTCATAAAAGAATAAAAACAAACAGTGCAGAAACTTACAATATCGACCTGAATAAAAGGTCCTAAAAACCAGGAATTCACACTATAAAAATAAGCATACTCTGATAAAAACACACTAAAACTGAATGAAATTCATCCATAGTTCATCTGTTCCAACTAGTTCATAATTTGATGCATCGAATGCATGCACCTCCCAAAGTTCATCTACTAGGGAGATTTGAGTTCAGGAATCGTATTGCCTGGGGAAAGAAAGTGTTCCTCATCCTCTCTGTCCTGGCACTGATGCTTCTGTAACGTTTCCCTGACGGCAGAAGGGAGATCAGGCTGTGAGAGGGGTGGGTGGTGTCCCTGATGATGTTGGTTGCCCTCCTCATGCATCTCTGACTGTATGTGTCTGCCAGAGATGGCAGCGAGGTGCCGATGATCTTCTCCGGGAGATTTGAGTTCAGGAATCGTATTGCCTGGGGAAAGAAAGTGTTCCTCATCCTCTCTGTCCTGGCACTGATGCTTCTGTAACGTTTCCCTGACGGCAGAAGGGAGATCAGGCTGTGAGAGGGGTGGGTGGTGTCCCTGATGATGTTGGTTGCCCTCCTCATGCATCTCTGACTGTATGTGTCTGCCAGAGATGGCAGCGAGGTGCCGATGATCTTCTCCGCTGTTCTCACTGTCCTGTTTAGCTTCTTCCTCTCCTCAGCTGTGCTGTTTCCATACCAGGAGGTGAAGCAGTAAGTGAGAAGGCTCTCAATGGCACCTCTGTAGAACATGGTCAGGGCTGGGATGGGCAGGTCCACTTTCCTCAGCTGACGGAGGGGGTAGAGGCGCTGTTGGGCCTTCTTTATGATGGCAGTGATGTTGCTGCTCGGGGCCAGATTTTCTGTCAACAGTACACCCAAGAATGTTGTGCTGGTTACCCTCTCCACAGCTGCGCCATCGATGTCCATTTGCTGATGTTGTGGCCTGGTCCTTGTCCTAAAGTCCACAATCATCTCCTGAGTTTTTTCGGTGTTGAGGGCGAGATTGTGCGTTTTGCACCAAACTGCCAGCTGCTCCACCTCCATTCTGTAGGCAGCTTCATTCTCATTTGTTATGAGGCCGACCACGGTGGTGTCATCAGCGAACTTTAAAATGTGGTTGCTTTTGAACCTAGCCGTGCAGTCATGTGTAAGCAGAGTGAACAGTAAGGGGCTCAGTACGCAGCCCTGAGGAGATCCTGTGTTCACTTCAACAGGTTTTGATGTGTTGCTGCCTACTCTGACTGTTTGTCTCCTATGTGTCAGGAAGTCCAGGATCCAATTACAGGTGCTAGTATCCACATTCAGTACCCTCAGCTTCTCCACCAGCTGCTGTGGTATGATGGTATTAAAGGCAGAGCTGAAGTCTATGAATAGGATCCTGGCATAGGTGTTTGTCTTTTCCAGATGCGACAGAGTGAAGTGGAGCATGGTGGAAATAGCATCCTCTGTCGAACGGTTGGGTCTGTAAGCGAATTGGAATGGATCCAGGTCGGCACTAAGGCCTGCTTTACGTCCCATGACAAGCCTCTCGAAGCATTTCATGACGACTGGGGTAAGGGCCACAGGGCGGTAATCGTTCATGCAGGCTGGGCTGGGTTTTTTGGGCACAGGTATGATGGTGGCACTCTTCCAACAGGCAGGTACTCTGGCTTGGCTGAGAGAGATGTTGAAAATGTCTGTAAAAACATCTTTTAGCTGCTCTGCACAGTCTTTCAGCACCCGGCCTGGTAGATTGTCTGGTCCAGTAGCCTTTCGAGGGTTAATGTTGGAAAAGGCCCTCTTGACCTCAGTGGTGGATAGCTGGGGTACCTGGTCTGTGGATGAGGATGTAAATCTCTGTGCCTCTCTGTCATTTGTGGCCTCAAACCGTGTGTAAAAGGCATTGAGGTTATCAGGAAGGGATGGGTCAGTGGGGACTGGCTGTGGAGCAGGCTTGTAGCCTGTTACTGTACGGAACCCCTGCCACAGCCGACGAGTGTCCTTATTGTCATTAAAGTGACTTGCCAACGTTTTCCCATACAGTCCTTTTGCCTCTTTAATGCCTCTTTCCAGGTCATTTCTTGCCTTCCTATAGGCCACCGGATCGCCAGATCGAAAGGCAGCATCCCTGGCCCTCAATAGTAGGCGTGTCTTCCTGGTCAGCCATGGTTTTTGACTGGCACGTACTTTTAACGTCTTTGTTACAGTCACATCGTCTATGCACTTGGTTACATAACCCGTCACCGACTCTGTGTATTCCTGTAAATCTGTGACGCCCTCATATGTCGCTGCCTCTCTAAAAACATGCCATAGTGTGCAGTCAAAGCATCCCTGTAATGTTTCTGTAGCCCCCCTTGGCCATACTCTGATCTCCTTTATGACTGGACGTTCCTGCTTCACCCTGGGCTTGTAGGTGGGCGTCAGCATCACAGTCAGATGGTCAGAGCCTCCAATATGTGGTAGGGGGGTTGCTCTATAAGCATTTTTTATATTTGTGTACACCTTGTCCAAAGTGTTCTCCCCCCTTGTTGCACACTTAACATGCTGATAAAATTTTGGTAGGACAGATTTTAAATTTGCCTGGTTAAAATCTCCCCCCACCAAATAAAAAGCATCAGGGTGGGCCAGTTGCAATTCACTGATAGCGCTGTATAACTTACTCATGGCATCCTTTACATTCGCGCTGGGTGGAACATAAACAGCAACAATAAAAGCAGCTGTCAGTTCTCGCGGCATGTAAAAGGGACGGCATCTTAAAATCATATATTCCACATTTTGATCGCAGAATGATCCGACTTTCGTGACGTCACAACACCAGGAGTTGTTTGTGTACACAGCCACGCCTCCTCCCGTCACTTTCCCTGTAGATGCGGCTGATCTGTCCGCTCTGTGGAGTGTCAGCCCTGTAAGCTCAACAGCAGCGTCTGTGATATTGTCCTTCAGAAACGTCTCCGTGAAAATGAAGACGCAGCAGTCTCTCATTCCCCGCTGAGACGTTCTCCACAGACTGATGTCGTCCATTTTGCCTCTTAAAGCGCGGACGTTCGCTAATACAACGGTCGGGATAGACGGCTTGGTAGGGTTAGCTCTTAGCCTCGCATTAGCTCCTCCACGCTTCCCCCTCTTCCTTGCTCTCACCCAACCCCTGCGGGTCCGCCTCACAGTGCCCGCAGACGGGGCCGTGGTGCCGGCGCGCCACGCATTGCACAGCAGCCCTAGCGTGCTCAGCTGCTCCTTTAGAACTATCGGTTGGTGGTTACCACACTGATTCCTTATGACCACAGGCCATATACTTGTCAATGGTCTGTTGACCATTGACGGTCCCTTGAACTAGGAACAAGGAGCACTTCCTTCGACCCTTGGGGGGGATGTCCACTCCTCCAATTAAGACGTGCACCTTTTCCTGGCTGTATGTAACACAACACTTAATTTAGTTACAGTCCAGCTGAAACGTCTTATCTCCATATTTTTAACTTTGTGTTTTCATACTGTAAATTAACGGCCTACCTTATGTTACACTTCATCGCTATACTAACGGTACGCACTTGGTCACGATACCACTCATAAGCGTCTTTCAGCAGTTCTCCTTTCACCCGGGAAACGGCTTGTTGCATTTTAAGGAGGAATCCCGCTCCAGCAGCGACACACACACACACACACACACACACACACACACACACACACACACACACACACAGTGTCAAATGTGGAAATTCAGAATTGTATTTGTCTCTAACTTATACAAGTACAAGCAGTAAAATGTTAGTGGGAATTAGGACTAACACAATGATACAATAAAAAGAAGAATAGTCAAATACAATACTGGAGAAAAGAGCTAGGGTCTTGTCTTAAGATGGGTACAATAGCTTATCTTTTTTGAAGCAGTGTCAAACATGTACAGCAAGAAAAAGAAAATATTAGCGTTTCGGTCCAACTAACCTTAACCCATTAAAACTAAAATAAAACCTGTTAAAAGTACATGTGCACATTTCAATAAATACCCTCTGTCTTCAATGTCGAGTCTTCATCCGCATCCGGGGTTTCTTCATCCTGATCATCTGAATATCAACAGTCACATTAAACCATGTTGAGATTTTAATAAAAGTTACTAATTAAAATCTTAATGTTATTGACCTTAAGTCAAGGAGTATCTGACTTCTATGCTGAATAAAACCTGACAATTACGTTGAGTCCAAGAATGGCCTTATAAATAAATATGTACCAATAAATGGACTGTATAAAAAGCTATGTTTCAACCCTACTGGGTCACACACACAGATTAACATGGTTATCCTTTAGCAATGACACAGGTGTGTCGTACATTTCACTTAGATACATTCACACACTCTAGTTTGAACTGAATTGATCACTGTATTTGCACAACTTTTTCTTTTGTTTGTGCTTTTTTTCCAGGCACAACATGGCCCACTGCACCGTAAGGACCTGCAGTAAAAATGTAGCATTACAAAAGTGGTGTTTTTAATAAACAGGTTTAGAATATTCATTCACAGCCTGAACATTATCGTCTGGCAGATAAACACCTACAGTACAGTCTCTGACCACCATGTCTGGTTATCATGGTGCTTAGTGTGTAGCCCGAGACCAGTAAGTGCTAGTGTACCTGGTATATCCTGGGAGGGAGCAGTGGTCGCTGGCAGGTCGGGGTCAGTAACACTCTGTGGGGTCGGGGTGTCCTGGGAGGGAGCAGTGGTCGCTGGCAGGTCGGGGTCAGTAACGGTCTGTGGGGTCGGGATGTCCTGGGAGGGAGCAGTGGTCGCTGGCAGGTCGGGGTCAGTAACGGTCTGTGGGGTCGGGATGTCCTGGGAGTGAGTAGTGGTCGCTGGCAGGTCGGGGTCAGTAACGGTCTGTGGGGGTGGAGTCCTGATGTTAGGATGAGAGACAGATGCAGGGAAATTCAGAGTCATACTGATAAACGAGATCTAAATACAAGGAGTCAAGGATAAAGCCACAATCAAACAACAAATGAGTATAAATACACAAAATCCCAGGAGGAGATAGATTTGAACTATTGCAGTTTTATGAAAATTATTCATCTGCCCCTAACACACACATGCAGACTCACATTTCTTTGAAATGTTGCAGTAATGTAGAGGGTCATTCCAAATATCACTGAAACCAATCTCACTCCAATTGGCCAAAGGGGGCGCTATATTATAATTTTTTGAAAATGCAAACTTTAAACAGGCGAAAGTCATGCCTCGTTTGGCCGAAAGTCGTGAAACTTGCTTACACTTGTGCCTTGACTCATGAGGAACACATCTATCACTTTGACCAGTAAGCTCCGCCCTTAGATTGTCTGCAATTTTGAGCAGTTTGAAAAACACTTAATCCCAGGATTTTTCAGCTATTTGCGTGAAACTGTATCATCTGTGTGAGCTGCTTTTTCACCAGTTCAGGTCTGTCGGTCCAATGGTTTCTCGCTTAACCCTATGTCACCAAACGTATCATATATGATACACACATTGCACAGATTTTTTAATAAATCAGTGTAATCAATACTTGAACCTGTTGTATCATATCTGACACATCCCCACTTCCCCCTGGACCATACCATTTGCACTGCAGGTAGTTACAGAGCCTCAGGTGGTCTGACCCAAAATGGCTGCCATCAACTAAACAGGAGAGGTTGATGCACTACTAACAAACAATTCTTTTTTAAGCAGTTCTGGTAAGTTTTCCTAGTATATCTTTACAAATATTTTGAAATAAGTGTTGGATAACTTGAATTCACTTATGAGCTCTCAAAATTTAGCATTTGAGTTTGTTTTTTATGATGTCAAAAGTGTTTGTATCATATTTGATACTACAGGTCTATAGTCCTTTACGATTTGTATCATATTTGATACTACAGGTCTAAAATATTTTTTTTTTTTTTTTTTGTAATGTTAAAACCGAGTTGATTTTTATTATTTTTTTCAAATTTTTATCCCACGATTTTGTAACCCTATTTTTTACACCCAGTGCCAATCTCTATGTAATCCTGGGCACTACACTCCCTCTGCCAACCTAGGGAGGCCAGGGCCGAGCTCATGCCTCCTTCAATGCATGAGAGCCAACTGACCTTCTTATCACCTGACAGGGGAGAGTTTCCCTGGTTGGACGTAGCGCGTGGAAGGAACACGTTATTCCAACCAGTTCCTTTCCCCTCCATCAGGCGCCCCGGCTGGCCAGGGGGAGGCAGTAAAACCGACTTGAAATACCCCTTGTAATACCCCTTGTATCAAATATGATACAACAAATAAATGATACAAAGGAATGTTAAAAAAAATAAAACAAAATCTAAAATGTTTTAAGACCCAATAAAGTGTCCCTTTTCAAAATTTTGGAATTTTCTGACCTTTCCTTCATAGTTCAGGTTCTACACGTGTACCTTACAACCCAAAGATTGCCGGTTCAAGCCTCACTTGATGCAGACTTCATTTAAGTTGCATTTCACACAACATGAATGTGTCAATTAATACATGTGCAATTGTTAACGATATAATTTGAGAGTATGTTTTTTCAATGTACGACATACTTCATTGTATAAGGAAATCTTTATTTAATTCCCTTATAAATTATATAATTATATATCCTCTCTGGTATGTATACACAAAGCACCCTGTGTTTATATTTCCAGTGGTATAAAGTAACTGTAAGTACTGTACAGTACAATTTGAGGTATTTTTTTTGCGTAACGATTTGTCTCATAATATTAATGAATTATCGGTATGTTTTGAATTATTGTCTTAACTTCAGCGCCTCCTCCAGGGAGTCGGACATCGCCTTACATTCCTGTACGACATTCCTGAATGTCTCATGAATTAATCTCTTATCTAGATACAGTGGTCATTATGTAGGTCGTTTATTCTGGTTCGTCTCTAAGTTTCAGAGTGTTGTACACAACACAAAAAAAATCTAAACTGCCCAATTTTTTTTTTGGAAACTTAACTTTGGTCAATTATTTCTCCCCTTCAATAATAACAATTGGTATTGTGTTTTATGTCATTTTTATCGTCGACTAGTCACCTTTACAACGAGGTATAGCTTGTAAAGATCGGGCATTCGTGGAATGAGCTATACAGCTAAACGTGTGGGTAGGCCCCAAAGAGCGATTACCAACAGAAGCATATTGGGGGATTTTTTGCCAATTTTTGAGAGGGCGCTCCCCACACGTTTGCTGTGTTGTTAATTCCACGAATGCCCGATCCTTACAAGCAGTACCTCGTTGTAATGGTGACTAATCAACGATAAAAATGATATAATACACAATACTAATTGTTATTATTGAAGGGGAGAAATAATTGACCGAAGTTAAGTTTCTAAACTTTTTGTGGGCAGTTTATATCCTCTCTGGTGTGTGTATACACAAAGCACCCTGTATTTATATTTCCAGTGGTGTAAAGTAACTGTAAGTACTGTACAGTACAATTTGAGGTATTTTTACTTTACTGGATTATTTACAATTTTCAGTACTTTTACTTCTACTCCACTACATCTCAGAGGCAAATATTGTATTATTATTTATTATTACAAAACATACATTAATCACTTCAGCACTATTTAAGATTTGGCTATTTGAAAATAGCCGATCTACAAGCTCACAATGCATCGCGATGCGACGTATTGTGAGCTTGTAGATCTGCTATTTTCAAAATATCTTTTATACATTTTAGACAATGGTAACTTGTCAAACGGGATATTCTGCACAATGAGTTATTTCTACTTTTGGAACTTTAAGTGCATTACTTTTGTACTTTATTTTGTATTTTTGTAATTTTCATTTTGAATTACGGACGTTCAATGGAGTGTTTAATTGCAGTATTGATACTTTTACTGACATTTGAGTACTTTATCCATCACTGATTGGCCTGAGTGTAATCACCTGTGAGGACCAGCTGAACCAGGCTGGCTAACGAGCTGAAGACACTATAAAACCTCTGTCCTCTTTATGTTTTGACTCTTCTTGAGTTCACAGTTGATGCGGCAGGTTCTCTGTCTTGTCAGAGTCATTTTTATTTCTGGGGTTGTGGTTCAAAAATATGGAGGCGTGAATCCTAGGCTCCATATTCTGTGTAACATCAGGCTAAAATAGCACATCTACAAGCTTGAGGATCGGCCATTTTCGTGTAGAGGGGGGAAAAAAGAGCAGACGTGTACAAGTTTTGAATGTTTAAGTGGCTAACTGCCTGAAAGTACTCTTTAACATGAATCCAACACAATGCTACACAACGTACTGTAGCACAGTGGTTCTCAACCTGTGGGTCCCCAGATGATAGTGAAATGACAATTTAAGGACTTTTAAGACCTTTTTAAAACCCAATAAAAAAAGACCATCACTGCATCAAAAGTAACCACCAAACTATGCTATAAAAACTGGTCAAACATTGGCCAAATTGTCAAATAATATAAGAGAGGCAACACTTTGGATTATAGCCGAAATACAAGATTTATAGATCGGCTATTTTCACAATATTTATCTATGGAACCGAGTTCCAAATTGAATGCCTCTACTCCTACAGTCTAAGTGCTTGTCAGTGTCATGACCTGTCTGTATAAAATATGCGGATGACTCAGTCATTGTCAGCCTTCTAGACAATGACAAGGTCGGACATGGTCAGGTAACAGAGGACTTCTTGTCCTGCTGTAGTGACGCGTTCCTTGAATTGAACATCTCAAAAACAAAAGAGCTCTGTATTGACTTCAGACGTGGTCCCCATCCCACCCAGAACACTGATATCTGTGGCCAGCCGGTGGAAATCGTGCCCAGTTACAAATACCTGGGCACGATTATTGACAGCAAACTGAAATTCGATGTAAATACTGACATGCTGTGTAAGAAGGGACAGCAACGCCTTTTCTGCCTAAGGAAATTAGCCAGATTTAATGTTGACAGAGACTTGATGAAATTGTTCTACAGTGCCTATGTTCACTCTGTTATCTCCTTCTCTATCATCTGTTGGTATGGTAACCTCGCCATTAAGGATAAAAATTCTTTAGGAAGGATAGTGAAAACTGCCTCCAAAATCACTGGCATCCAACTGGAGAGCCTCGACCCCTTCTATAGCAGACAACTGCTCTTGAAGACCAGGTCCATTCGAGAAGATAATGCACACCCACTCGAGCCAGAGTATAGGCTGTTGCCATCTGGCCGACGTCTGAGTGCCCCTGGTATCAAAAGCAATAGATACAAGCACTCATTTGTTCCTGCCTCAATTCGGGCAAACAATGTTGCCAGGGACCGATAGAGGATAATGTGACTGATGGTGATGGTGAATAAGAAACAAGCACGTTATGCAGGCACCTTATATTCTGAATTTAGCCCTTTATTTATCTTATCTCTTTGCACTTTTTTGTGATGATGATGATGATGATGATGAAAAAGCACTTTATCTCTTTATCTCTTGCACTTTACTGTGATGATGATGATGACGATAGATCAAGCACTTTATGCCGGCACTTTATAATTCCCTTTTTATCTCTTGTGATGATGATAATGATGGTGATGAAAACAAGCACTTTATCTCTTTATCTCTTGCACTTTACTGTGATGACGATGATGATTGCACTAGATGCGCCCGGATCTATGTTTTTATGCTATGGTGTTTCATGTCTGCTGTTGTCCTGTACTGTCTGTATGTTTTAAACCACTACTCTGGCTGTAAACGCAATTGCCCTTCTGGGACATTAATAAACTTGAACCTTGAACCTTGAACCTATACTCTTATTTTGTAGTACTGTACTAGTGTTTCCTGTCTACCCTTGTTGTTGCTACCTGTTTTGTCTCACCAGTATGTCATTACGGGGCCAGGCTGCCAGCATGGCTCCTGGCCCTGTCTTAATGTTGCCTTTATTCCGTCACTTCTGCCACTTTTCGCAGTTCTGGCTGAACCGTGCTGTCGCTTTTTACGAAACTCGGCCATATGGCAGATGTTCATGAAAAACTATCAAGAAATAAATCTCACAATCTTTTGTCAAAAAATGGCGCTATAGCACTCAATTGAAAGTGCCAACTTTGAACAGGTACAACTCATAACCTGTTTGACCTACAGCCATGAAACTTCGATACACACATGCGGCTCTTCATGCCCGACAACTTTCGTGGTCTGACTTTTGACCAATGACCTTTAGATCTCCCACCATTTTGAATTATATGAAACATACATTGGCTCATAACTTCTGCATTCTTTCACTTATGGAAAATCCGCTACTAACGTTTTGTCGGCAGAGGTCCAAAGTTCATGTGTAAAGAGTTTCGTGCAGATTACTCAAAAATCCCAGGAGGAGATAGATTTGAACTATTGCAGTTTTATGAAAATTATTCATCTGCCCCTAACACACACATGCAGACTCACCTTTCTTTGAAACATTGCAGTAATGTCATTCCAAATATCACTGAAACCAATCTCACTCCAATTGGCCAAAGGGGGGGGCGCTATTTTTTGAAAATGCAAACTTTAAACAGGCAAAAGTCATGCCTCGTTTGGCCGAAAGTCGTGAAACTTGCTTACACTTGTGCCTTGACTTATGAGGAACACATCTATCACATTGACCAGTAAGCTCTGCTCTTAGATTGTCCGCAATTTTGAGCAGTTTGAAAAACACTTAAACCCAGGATTTTCCAGCTATTTGCGTGAAACTGTATCATCTGTGTGACCTGCTTTTTCACCAGTTCAGGTCTGTCGATCCAATGGTTTCTCGCTTAAGCGTCTGCCTGACAACCGCAAGGTCGCCGGTTCAAGGCTCACTTCATGCAGACTTCATTTAAAGTGCAATGCAAACAACATGACTGTATCAATGAATTCATGTGCCATTGATAAAGATAACATGAAATGCTTATTTGAGAGTATGTTTTTTCAATGTATGACATACTTCATTGTGAAAATAGCCGATCTACAATCTCACAACTTTTCAGATAGCAACGTTTTGTAAGCTTGTAGATCGGCTACTTTCTGAAGTTTCGGTTCCGAGGAGACATACAATTTCTCTATGGTTTGTGAACCAGTGATCTAGAGTAGTTAGCAAAACAGAGGCTTGGTCCATCAGGGACGGAAAGACTTATAGATGTCAACAGACTCTGTCAGGGGGGCCATATATCACTGGTTCGATCCCTGTCCCCGACAATGTGTTGAGGTGATCGTGATTTGGCATTATTAGGCTTACTCGTAGTATTTCTTGAGATTAGGGGTAGGCATAGTTTTACTGAAGTTAAGGTTAGTGAGGGTTTAAAATGCTGATTTGTTAATTGCATGGTTTTCTTTCTCTCAAGTTAAGTCTTCTATGTTTCTATGGCTTATTATGCATATTACTTATCATTGCTTTCTTTTTTCTTTCTGCATTCACTGGCCCCGTATTATTGCTGCTTGCAGCTATATTTTTATTTGTTTTTCACATCAATTCTATCTCTGTGCATTAATGAACTGGATTAATAAGTGACAGCATCAGACCAGGGTAGAAAAATAAATCATAATTCCTTGTGTTTGTATTTTTAACCTGCTTGGAGTAACAGATAGGTGGGATTCACCACAGATGATAAACACTCCCAGTGAGACCATTATACTGTATGAAAGTATGAAAATATTTTTTATGTTGGCAATTTACCTGAAACTATCCCAACTGCCCTGATGCAGCAAACCCCAGTTACTGTATCTGGTACCCTACACAGGTCAAGACCATAGAATCCCTCAGAAATACCATTTCATTAAGTTTTCACAGAGCTCATATTAGCCATGAGAGTTTTGAAGAACCCACCTGAGGTCATGGAGAGGGATATTTTATTACCCTATTAAGTCTTAGGACATAGGATTCTAGCCCAGAGCACATATTCCAGTCAAAAGGTTAACAATACTGTATGTTTTAAATAATAAAGCCAAGGACTCCTACGTGTGAATCAAAGCCTTGTGAAATCACAGCATGTAAGTTATTATTAAAGATGAACTTGGAATCAGAATCAGAATCAGTTTTATTGTCACATCACAGGTTTACAAGGTAAAAAAGTGGGTGAAATTCGTTTTTGTACATCGTTCCCATCGCAACGTTAATTTCCATAGAAAGAAGAGGGGGGGGGGGGAGAAGAAGAGGGGTGGGGGGCAAGTGGGAAGGAGATCAAAACAAGAGAGCAACAGAAGGCCAGACAAGTTATCTACATATTTACAAAGTACCTGAGATAATAAAAAACTAAGGTGCCTGAGCATAGCAGCAATGTATGTATACTGTGGAATGGACTGGATGAAAATTATTCATGGGAAAAATATTGTCATTGCTGTGAGTTACATTTCTGGACACCAGATGGCACTATTGAACTGATACACTATAAAAATATAAATTCAGCTGGATACAGCAGGCAGGATACAGTCTGTCAGAAACTGTCTGAAACCTATGACTTCCCCCTCATTTGTGATCTAATCTCTGTTCTGGTGGAAGGACTGCTGAACTGGAAGTTGTTCCTTCGAAAAAAATGTTAAATGTTACATTTCAACATGAATTTACTTGCCAGCTATGAACTAACAAATAATTTATTGAGTGAAGTGTTTCAACAATCCATAAGGGATAATAAGACCTCATCTCATAAGAGTACAGTGGGATCTCGCTTCGGGACTACGTTGACCTATAATTATTAGGGTGAAACTGAATGTTGAGTGGATCATTTGGGTACGTTTCAACTGCTGCCGTGTTGCGTTCTTGCAACAATGTATGGTTTTCACAATTGTAAGACATATTCATATTCCACAGGATACGTCCAAGTTCAGTGAGGTTCTGGGGTTGAGAGAGAGGAAAGTGTAACGTTAGTATATTTGATATATCGTTGCTGTCCTGAAAAGTAACAGTTTTGGAATTTGGACCACTAGGTTTCCACCCAACAGAGACGGTACGGTATATTATACGTGGCAGTCGGTGTACAGCATTGGGCATTAGAGGCAGTCTATTTTAACTTCACGAAGAGAACTAGGCCCTGTGTTTCACAAATCACCTCACATTTCCGCATCCATTTCTGCATCAATGTGAGGTCTGGGGACCTCCAGAGGTCCAAATGGACAGTGAATTATCACTAAGGATATTGCAGTGTACACGGGGGTATCACAGATAATAAATGGTATCCAATCAGTGTGCGTGGCCTCATGCATAGCAAACGTGTTGATATTTGATTTGAGATTTGTATTCTTATTCTTATTCAACTGCAAGTTGTGAGTTGTGAGAATCTGGCATGTGTCGAGCAATAGTCCTACCATGCTGTCTGTATCCATTGCCACTTATTGGTGAAGTAAGTCTCTCGATCCAGAATCTTAATGCTGGGAATGTACAGTAAATCAGAAATTAACTTTCTTGACATAAAGTTATAGGGATGATAATGGCAATGTACACAAATCTATCTATCTATAGACAGATTTATAGATTTATAGATAGATTTTGTTCTTCTTTTTTTCGTGAGATTAACGTTCTTAAGGACAGTAAACGCTCCACAAATGGGCCACCGCAAAATTAGAAAATTTGAACACATATGGACAAACCCGCACCGCACCTTGACATGAACATTGAAATTACACTCATTTATCGATAAACCAAATAGTAATGGAAAGATAATCAAACCACTGTCTCTTTTTTCTTCTTAAAATTACTAAATACAATGCACAAGCACTTAGTATCGATAAAATCGATTATTTGCATTGCAAAACGATTCGGTATGATACAAAGTCAAACAATATGATATTTTGTTGTTTGCATATCGACATAGTAGATCGTTGAAAATTAAAAACGATGCATCGATGCAGTTACTGTATCGTTACACCTCTATTTGTAATGAGTTTTTAATGATGATTGACAGTCTGTGGTCGCTATATAATGACGAGTGTGTACATGTCTTAACTATTGGACCCTGATGAAGGCCCCCGCTGGTCACCTGTGTTTTTAACTTTGCCAAGCAAGCCAGGACAAAATAAAGGATATTTCTTAAGTGCACCTGTAATTATCAGCTTCCCAGGGAGGCAGTGCAGCTCGAGTAACAAAATCTACTAGGTCCGGTACATGGTCGATCAGTACTGGATATTCGACGGTCCCTGGAGAGTCCTCCGTGCGGACCGTCTGTACAGTGCCATCTGTCACGATGTACTCCGGCCTAAGCGGCGAAGTGCTCCAGGGTAATCCTGCCAGCTGGTTGATGGGCAAATCAAGGACTGGAAGGCCAAAATGGAACTCTCCACAAACACTGTAGCGGGCAGAGAGAGAGAGAGTGAGCAGGACAGACAGAGAGATTCACTGACAATAAACAACCAAGGCTACCAGGTCTTCTGTCTGGCGGTGCGCGTGTGTGTGTTGGATGCAGTATGCACACGCACGCCGACTCCGTTATTCGCGCCTGGAGGTTTGGCAATGGGCGTGTTGTTGCGCTATCCTTAAAATTGCTATCTTGCCCACACACGTACTGTATGAGAAAGCGGGTTGCAACTTCTCAGACCACCCACTGTTTTGCCTGATTCACTGCCTTTTTTGTTTTATGCTTTTGCTTTTCTTTTTTGTATCTCTATATAATCAGTAACATTTGGGCAATCTGGGAACCCATTGGCAAAAAAAGACAAAAACTTTTTGTTTTGTTTCTGCACCTCACAACACTTACTTGAAAGATTGCTGCGGAAATTTTTCGAAACTTTCAAAACTGCAACTGCGGTTATGGAAATTAATGATTTGCATCCACCCGACACTTATGTTCGGGTGAGGGCCTGTGGGGAAGGGACCAAAATGAAATTTGATTATTAGAATTCTATTAATAAAGATTATTCCAATATTTGACCACGCCCCCCCTTATTTAAAAGAAAAGTAGAAAGAAAAAAAAAAATGAATGAATTATATTTCTTCGATATTACATTTTTATCCTAAAAACGATTATTTGAATATTCGATTATTCTGATTATTCTGACCCTGAGGAGCTGGATCCATGAGGATGTGCGCAGTTGCCTTGAATTCTGGATTCAGCGCAAACGCCGTTTTTCCAGGAGAAAAATTCGGCGTCTCAGTAATGGTTTTCCCGACACTTACGTCCCTTATTACGCAGATACGTTTCCTGCGTAACATTTCAGTTCTAAAAAACTGCTGCTGCTGCTGCTGCTGCCGCTGCTGCCCCTGCAGGAGGAACATGTTGACAATTCTGCAAATAAGATGAAAGGAGGTAAATTTAGTATTCAGTAAGTATATTATAATATACTTTATATAAGAAAGTTTTCTACAAGATCTGTGAGCTTGTAGATCGGCTATTTTCCAAATGTAGTGCTTTGCACTGTAGTCTAGGACCTGGCTAAGATATGTATGCACTTAAATTAGGAGAGAATATCTCAACTGTTCTTGGCTAATATGACCCCAGAGAACAACTTAGGAACTGTGACTAGTTCTCTATCCGGGACGAAATACCCGAAAATGACCACGCCCTTTTTTAAATGACCATAACCGGTGCACTACTTCCAACATGCCTCTATCTGCTAAACCGTTGGAGCTACAGATTTACTGAGCTGCTCAAAATGATCAGAATCCTTATGTTTAGGGGAAAATAAAGTGTAATATTTCTTGATATCGTATGACAGAACAGCAAAAGAACGCAAAAGAAACTGCCAACATATTACAGTCCAGGGCTATAGGAATAATTTTGTGTGAATCAGTCTAAAAGCACCTAAATTGATGTAACCCAGGGCATACTCTAATGATTTATTAAGGGTACCTGAGCCAGCAACGCTCTGGGTCATCATTGTGGCCAAATCCAATATGGTCACCACCTGAAAAAGGTTTTAGCTAAAGCTTTTGAACCAGATGAGCTATAAATGAGCAAACTTGGTGTCTAAATCATGTTTTTGAGTGGTGCTAGCCACTCCAAGGACTAACTTTGTCTGGGTGTCCGGGTGTCCGTCTGTCCGTATGAGCACTGCCTCTCTGTATGTTTGAGCACAGCCTCAACAGCTGCGGCTGATTGCAACACAAAGATGCAACCAGTTACACTAATTATACACACACACACACACACACACACTTTTGAGTAAAAATACTTACAATGAGTAAAAATACTTAAAATGAGTAAAAATACTTAAATATTAGTAAAGATACTTTAAAGTTCCTAAACTGAGTAAAAATACTTAAAATGAGTAAAAATACTTAAAATGAGTAAAAATACTTAAAAGATGTTAAAATGAGTAAAAACACGTAAAAATCAGTAAAAACATTTTAAAGTACTTAAAATGAGTAAAAATACTTTGAAGTCATCAAAGTCTGTAAAAAGTAACGAAATGAACTCCTGAAAGGCACCACTCTCTTCGCACTGGGTGTGATTTTTTACAATTAGAAACATGTTGGAATGCTTATCTTTATGACTGGGTGTGGCTGGACCTCTATTTTGCATATTTCAAAGAAATATTAGTTTAGCTAATTTGTTTCACTTAATCTTTGTCATTTTTTGGCAAACTTGGTGTCTACATTATGCTTTTTGAGCATTAGAAACACATGAATCCATCTAGAGCACTCTGACTTGTTTATTACAAATATGGCCACTATACCAAAAAAAATTATGTAACATAAAGTTTCATCCAGATTGAGTGTATACAGTAGTTGTAGGAATGAGTTAAGATCAAACTGGAGAAAACAATGTAATTTTATGGAAACAAAATAATCCAAAGGATACAGCAACACGTACAGTATGCACATCAATGCTCAGCATAAAGTGAATACTATCATAATAGTCAAATGTGTATGGAATTTGAACAACATGTTCAAATTAGAATCAGAAAAGTTAATTGCTGAACAACAAATCGTTGCTAGGAATGTGTCTTGGTGTTACTACAACAACAGAACAGCTCTGCAATAACTGATACATACTGCACCACACACACACACACACACACACATGCTGAATCAGTGCAGCTTGGGTGGGAGGAAGGTTTTCAAGGGACCTGGTACCATTTGACCACCATATGCCTTCCCTGACTATGGGAAAAGGAGTGCAGGTATCTCAAAGAAACTCTGGTCACCCTCACCTTGGAGCCTGAAAAGAGCAACTTTCCATGTCCAAAGATTGGAGTATATGGTCATCATCACACTGTACGGCAAGAGCCGTGGTGGCCACGGCAGAGTAGATGAATCCTGACAGTGGCTTATCTCAGTCCCTCAAGAACATTCCTCCCACCAAGCTGCACTGATTCAGCATGTAAAAACTGCTGCAGACCAGCTCCTATTAGAATCAGACAACCTCCGTCCAACAAAATATCCCAGATCCACTCCATGACTAGTGTGAACCTTACTGGACCTATCTTGCCAGTAAAGCTGTTGCTGTTGTAACACCAAGACCATAATGTGATATAAACATATTGTAAACGATTCTATACACCTTTTACTATTACTGTATGATATCATACTAGTCAATGGTGTATAGAATAGTAATACTATATACAGTAGTATTACATTTTATGCTGCATACTGTATTAGCTGTAGCTGTAGGCCTATCATCATAGGAATGAGTTCTACTGTTAAATCATTCTTGTTTCAATAAAATTACATTGTAAGATACATTGGTTGCCATATTTGTGATAATCAAAGTAGTGTCCTCTAGATAGATTAAATCATAAAGATAAGCATTCAAACATGTTTCTAATTGTCAAAAAACATGATTTAGACACCAAGTTTGCATTCATAGCTCAAAATGTGGTTCAAACGTTGCTTCACGCACAGGCACACGCATAGATTTAAAACTACTTTAAATTCATGCTTCAACAAAGTTTACAAAGGCTCCCGACTCACGCCAGGTACATTAACATAGGAATTAGCCTAGATGTAGAGATGCACCGATTGCAAAATCCTTGACCGATACCGATTACCGTTTTTTTTAAAGTCTGACCTGCCGATACCGGTTTTACCCATACAGATTTTCTATTTTCTAACTAGATTTTTTTTCAGGCTAAGTACAAGTACTTAATTTTGTGTATTTGCCAATACAGAGTACCAATAAGATTAAACCAGGAAAAGAGCACTTATGCCATATCATAATAGTACAATATCCAAAATCACAGACGATATCCAGTCTAATATCATGATATGGCTATAATATTGATGCCCTAACTACAGTATGCAACGTCATTACAAAAACAAGAAGAAATTTAAAAATAATACTACTGTAGCCTATATCATTTATTTTTTATTTTTTTATTTGTACCATTGCTGTTATAGAGCTGCATGATTTTGGCAAAACTTATTATGGGTCCATATTGAGATCAGTTATTGAAATTATTATTTATTAAAAATGGTAATCTTTTTTAACTAACAAAATCTTATCTCAATGCAAAATTATGTTCTTATTTGAACTAAAAGCAAAAATAAATAAATAAGGTTTTCCCATTCAGACACATAGCAGGACATGTCTGCATTTAATTATTTTTAAGGTGAGAAATTTACCTTATGTCACTCTAGTCCAGGGGTCTTCAACAGGGGGTCCGGGACCCCTAGGGGGTCCTCAGAGTTACTACAGGGGGGGCCTCCAAATCTTTGTGTGATATGATATTTTTTAAATTAACCACTAGCATCCCATTTCTGAGGAGGACTAAAGCCAAAAATAGCAGATCTACAAGCTTGTAGATCTGCTATTTTTGGCAAAGAGGTATATAGGTGTAGAGGGGAAAAAAAGAGCAGACCAAGTAGTGGTCCCTGCTTCATCTCTCTCAGCTCCCATATGTCACTGTTTTGGCCTCTGACTAAAAATGTTACACTACTCTGTTGCTCAGTGGACTTTGTTAAACTTTCGGACGAGTCTTAACGAGCTTTAATAGGCTACAGCTGGATATGAGAAGACGTCTGTATAGGCACATGAATTAAACTAGCGGTGTGGATGGCTGATATCATGATCACAACGTCTTTTAGAGTTGTTGTTGGAAGCTGTTTACAGCATAGAGCACCGAAGTCCTGACGTCACTCGTTCATCCCCAGGTTTGCGGAAGTAATTTCTCTATGGAGAATAACATTGGGTCATCTTAGAAGCGTCTCATATAAGAATTGTGGTCCAAAAATAAACACCGCGTGTCGGCGTTATTGTCAGGGAGGAGGTTCTGTATCGTTTATGATAGTCAGTCACTTATATTTGATACAGTCTGTTTCTGGCGAAAATGTAACTAATTTGGCGGAAGTAACATTAGCGTTTTCTCACCGTCAGTTGATGCTTCATATCCATAAGAGTCAACCCGCCGTGGTCATTTGTTTATTTTTGGAACACAGTTCTTATTTGACGCGATATTAAATACGTCTATGGGATTCAGAACGGGGGTGGAAAACTGCGAACCAGGTAGACAAACAAAGGATGTGTAAATGACGTCAGACTTCGGCGGTCTATTAAGGACTTTTCAGATCATGGGGCCTAATAATTTATTTGGAATAAGAGGCAACCCTGCAGGTAGGAGGAATGAGCAGCTACTGTCTGTATGAGAGAAGTGCGCGCACACGCATCGCATGCACACACACACACACACGCGCGCACACACACACAAACACCACCCGTCCTAGCCCTGAAACATGACTGTCATACCATGACAGTCATGGTGCCGAGTCCCCCTGGTCTAAAGTTGTGTTCGATTTTTTCACATTGCCATCTCTCACATAAACATAATTCATTTAGACACTTCAGCTCAGAAATAACCAGACCGTAATGAACCATTAACCATTTATTACCATATAGCAGTTACCATATGTGCAATGATATTGCATCCAAAGTTTGGCGGTGTGACTCTGCTCATGTGATATTACAGATTCCTGTGCAAACATGTCACAGATCATTCCATCACAACCCCCAGAGCAGAGCATTTAATTCAATTCAATTAGAGTGTCAAATCACAAAGTTGTCTCAACACTTTACATGTAGAGAAGAGACCCGACGATCCCACCCTGAGCAAGCAATTTGCGACAGTGGCAACGAAAAAACTCCCTCTTAACTGGGAGAAAACGTCAGGCAGACCCTAGGCTCTAGGGTGGCGGCCTTCTGCCTCGACCGTGTCGGGGGAAAAGAGAGAGGGAGAGACAGAGGAGAGACAGAAAGCATGAAACATAATACAGTTTAACATAACATTGAACCTTCAATGCATAATTAAACAACCACAACATAGTACAATCCAAAAACGCAGTACAATACACAGAATCATAGAACCACAGTACAATACACAGAATCATAGAACCACAGTACAACACAGAATCAACCTATAGAACTGTAATCGACACGGTGATAACAGCGAGAGACGTTGCGGACAAGCCGTAAAATCCAGACTGCTCACCAAAGAGCTGTGTGGAATTTCCCATTATCTCTTCCCCATCCTGACATCAAAGATGAAGACAACAGATCAGGAAAAGGGGGGGGAGAAAGCCAGGCCAACCAAATGGCCACATACACACACACACACACACACAACTTCCCCCCTCTCTCTCTCTCACACTCTTTCTCCCTCTTTTTGAGCGCATGGAAAATTATGTTTTCACCACAAAGAAGACATTACACGTGACCTCATGGAGAGACATGTGGACAATAATGGACAATAATGTGAAAATGTAGTACTATGCTGTATTTCCAAATGTATGCCTGGTGTTTAGAAGTGACCGGGGCCTGACCCAAGGGGGGCCCATGGCTGACCTGGGTCATAAAACCACACGGAAGGGTTCTGCTTCCCCTCCCGGTGACTCAGAGTCAGCAAATCCCACAGCAGATAAGGATTTAGCATAGTAATGACATTTGACCACACTTCAAAGACATTTTAGGGTATATAGATCCCACACGAACAACACTCTTTGCTCAAAGCCGCCAAGGGATGAACCACCCCCTGGCTCTCCCATCACCAACCAACCAGCCTTCCTAGGGCTCTTCAACACGGAACCACCAAGGAGGAGGTCGAGGTCCAGGCCACTGCAACCCGCAGCCGCGGCAAGAGCAGAGACTGATCAGAAGGCCTCCGCTCCACTCATCTCCATCGCACACGCACCCGAGCCGTGAAATGCGCCCTTCTCCAAGAGGACATCACCGCGGTCAACTCGGCGACCCGGCCTCCGCCACCGTCGACGCCAACTCAGTATTGCCTTTGCACTGAGATTCCCGAACTCTGAGACCACTCGCTAGAACCAGTGCCAAGTTGGGCTTTAAAGCGCGCCTGTGTACCTTTCTCCCGAAATCCAGAGTCTCCGGACTCAGGCCCCTATCCAGGGTCTAAAGGTGTGTTGAACCATTTTGATTTGTGCATTAATCTTAAGGCGACGTTACTGTGTTTACAAGAGAATATCTGTTATAGTTGAGCATAGCTCAGAAGGTTTTACAATAATGCATCCCCAATGCGATTCCTTCTTTTACTCTCTGTGACTTTTTCTCTCTCCTGTTTTCTTATCTCCCCACATTAACTCCATACACAACATAAGTTTCTGTTTCCCAAGCGTTGCTTTATAAATACTTGTAACGGTGAAGTCTGAATAAACCCAATTTTATTGTAACAAGGAAAGTAATGATGTGTGGTGTCTTTTGTCCGACCAGTTAAAATGTATCTCTCTCTGATTAAACAGACATTTATATAAACCTGTCCAAGAACTCACGTTACATTACAGTGACGTAAGATTCAATAATAATAATATATATATATATACCTATATGTATGTATTATTATATTGTAATTGATTCATAAATTATATTTATATGGTTTATGAGCTAATTACGTCCTGTGTTCATATGCTGCGATCTCATCCAGTATCATGATCATTACAGGTGGTGCCCCGTTATACGAGGCAGGTTTTTGTCTTTAAGCAGAGAGAAAATACTAGACTGTGTTGACAAATGATACCAAACATCTACGTTTGAAAACAAACGTGGGGAGCAGTAAGAGAAAAAACCAACAGAACGCGCACCGCGCTTGGATAGGATGTATGTCAGCAAAATTACCGTGCCCTCTTTTTAACTAAACCCTGAGTCCCACTGCAGGCAGTGTGTGCGTCAGGCAATAGAAAAAAAATAGAGTGTTATTTCCCCCCGGAGATAATAAAAGAAAAAGTATTCTTTTAATGTGAGTCCAGCACTCAAAAGGTTGAAAAATATTCTTTTTAAACTAGCTACTTAGAAAGAGCCTTTCCCTTTTAAATTCTGACAAAGTTTTTACCAATGGCCAATTTATGAATAAACACCGACACTCGATGGTAATTAACTCGAGCCGGTAATTATAATAAGAAGAGAAAGCGAGATTAGTTAACACAAATCTAGGCTAAACCAAGGTAAAATTACGTCAAAACTGGACTGAGATTTATTAACTTTTGTAAGCTTGTTATAATCTCTAGTATCCTCTTAGACCGTTTATTAAATCGTCTAGGAGACGAGGATCTCCAAAAGTGAACCGCTACTGTAATGCTTCAGCTCACTTAGAATCCTAAAAAGCTAACAGATCAGATAAAGAAAAAGAAAAATACTCGTACTTTTATTTTTCAAACTGGTCCGTAATTTAACTGGTTTCGTGACGATTGCTGAGTGAAAGACTGGGATCGTGTTTGGCCACAGATAGACTAAGAAGCAAAAGACAGCGACAGAGCTGTGTGTTTTTTTTTCTCTCTGGTCAGAATGCACAGAGCTCATTCACAAATTCTCCAGCAAACGCCATTTTGAATTACGTAAGCAGACCCCGCCCGTTGGCAACGTGACAGCACGTACCACGGACACTAGCAGCTTAGGACTCCTCCTCCACCAACTCTGAGCTCCACAGAGCCAGGGAATTGAGGGAAAGTGGGCTTCCTTTGTGCGGGTACTTCTTGGAGTAACGCTCCAAGTATCACTCACGCTGCACTGTCAATCAAGCGACAGACACCCTTATGAGTTAATAACTATAAGTAAGCCGTTGTTAATTTTGGTATCCTCTGAGACAGTTTAATACAGTCTCATGAGAAGGGGAAATTCGAGTGAATCACTATTATAGCGCTTAATAGTCACTTAGAATCCCAGTAAAAGGCTTACAGATCAGACGAAGAGAAAGAGAATAGCCAAAGTCGTATCTTTCTTCTCTTAAAACTGATCCGTGATTTAACTTGTGCCAAGATTGCTGTCTGAAGGAAATTCGTGTTTCTAACACAAACAGCCACGGGCCCGTACAGCCTGCTGACTGACCCTCTCGTGACAATTCAGTTGGCGCCATTTTGGATTGCGTAAACACACCCCTCCCCCGTTGATAACGTCACAGCACGGGCAGAGGCTTTGTGGAGCTAAGAACTCCACCCCCACTACAGCCGAGCTCCAGTGAGACATTCACTTGAGATAAAGATCTGTTGTGGTGACGTTGTGTGAAGACAGACTGGTATCCAGTGTTATATTTAGAGGTTGTAGCTATGAACGGTGCGTTCGAATCGGCGAGAGTTTGACTGTGAGTTGACAAACAAAACCGGAGTGACAAAAGTTTCATCTGGGTCATTTGATTGACAAATCACAGACAGAGCCTGGTTGATCCAAACCCAACGGACCATATTAATTTTCTGAGTTAAAGTTTGAGCTCGTTTTAAAGTAAAGGGTTAATAAGTTAACTGCTTAATTCGGAAAGTTAATCTTAGTTCAGAATTGGAAACAGATTATTAATTTTTGTTCCTTTGTAAGAAGAAACACAATAAGTCTGAAGATTGCAGAGTATTTTCGGCTATAATTCCCGGAAATTTTTCAATGTTCCGGTTTCTAAAGATACTCTGCAGATTGTTCACGTTTGTTCTGAAATTTCTATAAATGGATAGAATTATTTTTTAAAAAAAAAAATAAAAAAAAAAAATTGATTTTTTTTTTTTTTTTTTTTTAGAATTTGGATTAAACAATATTTTTTTTTTGGATTAATTTTTAGAGATTGAATTTAGTTAAAGTTTAAAAAAAAAAAAAAAAACTTTTTCTCACTTCTCTCTGATTAGTTTTTCCAGATTTTAAAGAAAGGTTTTGTTTCCTCTCTTCTAATCTCGGTTATTTTGGGGAAAACCCAAAGGAACCTTCAAAGACTTTTCTCTCAATCAAAGATACTTTACTATTCGAACCGAATAAACGTTTATTTAAAAAAATAAAATAAACTAAACTAAGGAACCTGGGATTAATAATCCCTCTTAAATTTGTAGGTCTCAAACAAAGCTAAACACCTCAAAATAATTATCAGGGAAACCTTGTCTCATCTTCACACGGCCTACTAAGTACAATTCCACTGTTACTTCACCAGTATTGCTGCATGTACCACTCCTTCTAGTTTTGTCCAAAGTAATAGCTAACACTAGCTGAACATATTTGGACCAAATACCGAACCCTAGTAGTCGCTCCTTTCGCCCTGTCCATTAAGATGGCCTCTGTGAAACAGGTCGATGAGCTACAGGACAAGGTAAAGGATTTGGAAAGTAAAGCTGCTTTGCTGACAACAGCTGAGCAGGAAATAGTACAGCTAAAAAACCAAATTGCCACGATGGAATTAGCCGTAAAACAAACTCCACCTTCCCCCAGCGCAGGGCCTGGACAATCAGGTCCCGCTGACGCGAGGATAATTCAGCTAGAAACAGAGGCGCTCGACCTTCAAGACCGCCTCTCTGAAGGACAATTAGTGAAAACTAGACTAACCCAAGCACTCCTGGATGTTCAAACTGATAACACTGACTTTCAAAGTCAAATTAGCGACCTGCGGAATGACGTAAACGTCGCCCAGGGTACGGTAACTGTCAGAGAACGCCTCATGGGGTCCTTAAGGGCGGAAATACATGGTTTTACACAGGAAAGGCAGGCATGGCATAAATACATCTCAGAAACGGACACTCTAATTGCAAAATTGAGACATGATCTGGAAGTCTCCACACACCAGGTCACTAGCCTAAAAATTGAAAGCCAAATTGCCAGCCATGACTTGACTAGACTAGCACATAGGGACACTGTTCTCCCGCCAGGGAGAGAAGTACTTCCCCCGTCAGGCGGAGCCCCGGCTTCCCTACCGGGGATCCACCCTATGTACACTAGCCCAGGTCACGCTCTGCTAAATGGTAGTCAAACCTTTCCAAATACGGGGAGCCACCCTCCACCCTCTGTAACACCAACTGTCCAAAGGTATGAGGCGCCTCTCCCCTCCGGGCAAGCCGGCCTGAGCCTGCCGGGGCAAACCCAGCCAGTGCCACACGGTACAGGTACTCCCCCAAGGTCAGGAAACGGAACGGTGTCACCACGCGCTAACCCAGCCGGTCAACACCTAACCACTGACGATCTGAAAAAACTTGCTAAATTTATCCCACGCTTTAACCCCACAACAGATGGGGACGTGGATACCTACACCTATTTGGAGGACATTGACTACCATTTAGAAGAATATGCCCCTGTCACGTCTGAAACCAAATTAAGACTCATTACGCTAACCTCCAACCGAGAGGTCAGCAGTTTTGTTAGACGGCAGACAGAACAAACCCGCCAAGACTGGCAGGCTATACGTGCGGCAATTATCGAGGAATTTGCCGACCACCAAAGCAAGAGTGGTATTACCGCCGCCATAGGAGTTCACCACTCAAAGGACGAACCTATTAACGTATACTATGCAAAACTGCGTAGAGCGTACTTTGGCGATCAAAATCTACCCAATATGGAAGAAAACGAATACTTTAAAGCCTTGTTCTTAAGTAATTTGCATCCTTCCATTAAAAAGCAAATTCCCCTTGGGGTCGAACCGAGACATACGCAAGCTAACAAGCTCCGCAACCTGGCCCGAGAAGCGTTCGATAGAGATCGCACTAAACCCCAAGCCCATACGGTATGCCCAATAGAAAGCCTTGAACTTGAGGGGGGGCACCCTCGCACAGACAGGTCCAACAACGGACCGAGTGACTACCCCTCACATCAAGAGCAAAACGATTGGGAACAATATGAAAGGCAAGACGACCGTGGTCAGTATAGGAGAAGCGACCGCCAGTCTCCCTCCTGGAGCCGACCTCGCTCCCCCTCATACGACCGCGATCGTCCCTCCTCCCAAGATCGTAGTCCAGACCGCGGTCGCTCGCTCTCACGGTATAACTCTGGGACAAGACCTGGATTCCCTGAGTTGGTACAACAGCTCCCAGCTGAAGTCCCCAGAGAATCACGATGGCAAAGCCCAGCCCGTGACGACAAGAATTTGAGAGAACCTAATCACTTTGTTCCAACGTATGCTTCATATGACACCACTTCACAATAGTTCGTGTTTCATCTAAAACATAAGGGGGGTCCGGTATATTTTTAACTTTTTGCGCATAGGTTTCTCAAACTTTGTGTCAAATGTTGAAAAATGGTTTACATTATCATTCATAAAACGTGACCAACCTAAGGGGGGGGCACGATGATACATACGTCAGGGTTACCACGCCAGACGTGGTGGCCCACAATGACAGCAACCCCGACCTGTATCTTGACACCAACACGGCCCAAGCCTGTTGGAAGTAGGACTACCTTCCCACCACAAGGTGGGATGACCGCCGTGTGTGTTGTATTTTGTTTTAAAAAAAAAAAAACCTTTATATACATTTTGCTTTGGCATTTTATTCTTACACTTTTATAGACATTTTTCTTTTGCATTTTAGTTTACTTTAAGTCAAAGGTAATTTTGGGTGCAATACCCGCCCAAACGGGCTCTTGTTTTACTGTTATAAAAATCCCAGCATGCGATCTTCCCCTTTCCTCCGGAAAGGCAAGCAAACTAAAACTTTAGCGCATACTGAGTGTGGCCCTACTCAAAACCACCTGTTAGGTTTCAAAGAAAACCCTGTAGGTTCAGTTAGATGTTGGGCTAATGTCTCATTGGCACTATGTTTTTGTTTTTTTATTCTTTCTCTGTTTTTCTCTTCTACTGGGCCCCCATAGAGATTCAGAACCCCATGTAATACCCTGTAAACACTGGCCTTGGCCAGAGTTAACTCCCCCGGTTCTAGGACACAGACGGTCCTGATATCAGCATGGTTTTATTGATTTCTTTTTGGCCCCATTAGAACCTTCTTAGCCAACAGCCAAGCCCGGCGGGCTAAGAACCCCATAGAGAAAGAACACCTTCTTTTCCCTCTCTCTCTCTCTGTCCTTTCACCTCTGTGCCTTTACGTAGGATGCATGCCACTAGACTATAGCAGTGTCGCCTTAGGGTTATTGCCAAGTCTAATGGTGGCCGCCCTAGAAGGCCAGATGGAATGTGTGCCACGCTGTGTGTTCTCTCCCTGTTATCCAGTCGCTGAAATTCTGGTACGCCAGCAGAAGACCCTGGACCTGCGGTCCGACCTTCGCTGGCCTAAATGGGGGTTTGTAATCGACACGGTGATAACAGCGAGAGACGTTGCGGACAAGCCGTAAAATCCAGACTGCTCACCAAAGAGCTGTGTGGAATTTCCCATTATCTCTTCCCCATCCTGACATCAAAGATGAAGACAACAGATCAGGAAAAGGGGGGGGAGAAAGCCAGGCCAACCAAATGGCCACATACACACACACACACACAACTTCCCCCCTCTCTCTCTCTCACACTCTTTCTCCCTCTTTTTGAGCGCATGGAAAATTATGTTTTCACCACAAAGAAGACATTACACGTGACCTCATGGAGAGACATGTGGACAATAATGGACAATAATGTGAAAATGTAGTACTATGCTGTATTTCCAAATGTATGCCTGGTGTTTAGAAGTGACCGGGGCCTGACCCAAGGGGGGCCCATGGCTGACCTGGGTCATAAAACCACACGGAAGGGTTCTGCTTCCCCTCCCGGTGACTCAGAGTCAGCAAATCCCACAGCAGATAAGGATTTAGCATAGTAATGACATTTGACCACACTTCAAAGACATTTTAGGGTATATAGATCCCACACGAACAACACTCTTTGCTCAAAGCCGCCAAGGGATGAACCACCCCCTGGCTCTCCCATCACCAACCAACCAGCCTTCCTAGGGCTCTTCAACACGGAACCACCAAGGAGGAGGTCGAGGTCCAGGCCACTGCAACCCGCAGCCGCGGCAAGAGCAGAGACTGATCAGAAGGCCTCCGCTCCACTCATCTCCATCGCACACGCACCCGAGCCGTGAAATGCGCCCTTCTCCAAGAGGACATCACCGCGGTCAACTCGGCGACCCGGCCTCCGCCACCGTCGACGCCAACTCAGTATTGCCTTTGCACTGAGATTCCCGAACTCTGAGACCACTCGCTAGAACCAGTGCCAAGTTGGGCTTTAAAGCGCGCCTGTGTACCTTTCTCCCGAAATCCAGAGTCTCCGGACTCAGGCCCCTATCCAGGGTCTAAAGGTGTGTTGAACCATTTTGATTTGTGCATTAATCTTAAGGCGACGTTACTGTGTTTACAAGAGAATATCTGTTATAGTTGAGCATAGCTCAGAAGGTTTTACAATAATGCATCCCCAATGCGATTCCTTCTTTTACTCTCTGTGACTTTTTCTCTCTCCTGTTTTCTTATCTCCCCACATTAACTCCATACACAACATAAGTTTCTGTTTCCCAAGCGTTGCTTTATAAATACTTGTAACGGTGAAGTCTGAATAAACCCAATTTTATTGTAACAAGGAAAGTAATGATGTGTGGTGTCTTTTGTCCGACCAGTTAAAATGTATCTCTCTCTGATTAAACAGACATTTATATAAACCTGTCCAAGAACTCACGTTACATTACAGTGACGTAAGATTCAATAATAATAATATATATATATATACCTATATGTATGTATTATTATATTGTAATTGATTCATAAATTATATTTATATGGTTTATGAGCTAATTACGTCCTGTGTTCATATGCTGCGATCTCATCCAGTATCATGATCATTACAGAACCACAGTACAATACACAGAATCAACCAATAACAAATATGAACTAAAAGCCACAGGGAGGAGGCCGGGGAGGTGGAGGGAATTTGAAAACCTACAGCTGTACAACCGGCACTGACAGCCACACACATAGAATGAACAGAGAACAGAGGCTGCTTAAATGAACCGCCTGAGATGCACTGTGGGTATGAGGGCGTGAGTGAGTTAGCTTGTAGCAAATGAGAATGACAAGGGGTTGAACGTATGCCTTAAAGGAGTACAACTGAATAAGCTTGTTAGCGAATGGGGGGGTACAGGGAGTATGAATGTATATAAACATTCTGCCTTCCGTGTCTACATGAACTAACGTTTACACTGAATTTAATTTAGACACTTCAGCTCAGAAATAACCAGACCGTTACCTGATATAGAAGGAATACACTACATTTCAGACAGACGGTACTGTCTAATTCCTTCTATATGATGGCAGCCATGCGAACCCTTTAGGCAAGTCCCGCTCACCCGAGCGGTGTCCCGCTCACCCGAACGGTGACCTGATATAGAAGGAATACACTATATTTCTAGTGACGACCAATACCTTGGTCAATGCCTACCACGTGAGGTACCCTGGTCAATGCCTACCACGTGAGTATACGTGAGACCAAAACACGACCAATACCTTGGGTTAACTGTGTCTACCACCACGTGAGGTATTCGTGAACCAGACACGACCGATACCTTGGGTTAACTGTGTCTACCAACCTAAACCACTGAGAATATGAAGACCAACTATACTATGAAGTTACCATAACATCATAATACCACACTATAGCGTACGCGAGACCATAACACGACAAAGCTATAGTGTTTTACCTGACCCCCAACCTGCGCTCTGGCAGGAGCACATACTTAACATGACATCAATTATGCAACTCCTGATTAATTTCATAATTGATCATACATTTACACTCATAGCTTTTTGAGCTGCGAGAATTTCACCCGTATTTAACGGATATAACGTTCATAAGTAGCAGATGACCAACGACCCATGGCTTTCAGTGTGAATGATGGAACCAAAGATGATGCTGAGTTGCAGCACCGATCCGAAAGGAGTGAACAACTTGGGTCCACATCTGAAGGCATCCTGCTTCCTGGCAGCGAACCAAGCCTTGACGTGGCCCTCCCAACATCCGAACAAGGTTCATCTCCCCCAGAATTTAACCGCCGTTGAAGGTAGCGAGACATAGAAGAGAACGGACAAAAGCGGTATCAGTTCTTACAATAATTGATATTCCATTAGAATAAAGCGGTATCAGTTCTTACAATAATTGATATTCCATAAGAATAATTAATCTGATTTAGAGTGCTTAAGAGGAATTGAAACATGTGACTGAAAGAGAAGACAGGAATGGAAATGTCATGCAAGGGGTTAAAGCTTTCAGTGCAAGAAGGTATTCCCCACATCTAAGAAACCCATAAGATACTGATAGAAACTGCTTCCAAATAATATCTACATTAGTTAAGATTCTTTCCTCCGCTTAGTAATTACATAACTTCTCGCAGCTAGCTGCGTTCATCGACACATGAGCCGAGTGATCCAAAGCTACTTTTGAGTCAAATCATGCATTAACTTTTCACAACATTTCACTATCACAATCCCAACATAGAATGGAGCGATTTAAACACCCATGTAATAAGTTCAATATAAAGCGACCATCCCAGAATACTTAAATGTCCGAGATCATTAAACGATCCATACCATTTGACATACGCCTGGATTTTATGGACGCCGTTCCTTTAGAACATCAGTGTGAGTGGGTTACACAGATCAAGCAGTGAGCAACAGACATGGCTTTCAGTAAGCTTGAACCAGAATAAATTTAGATTTGATTAATGATGACCTGCCTCTCATGACTTCGGCAGAAGTAGATCCAGTTATACCACCAAGGTGATCTTGAGAACTGCTCGGCAATGACCATATCGCTGCAGTAGTTATGAAGACCGGCAGCAACCCACAACCTGAACCTTCCCAGCATCCATGATGGACAGAAGTTCATGCCATCGTCAGAATTGGATCACCATAATGGGCAGTTGCTCAAGAAACATAAAACAGAATCAGAATAAGTTTAAGCAATGAATGAATATGCCTTTACAAAGACATGTTTAAGCTAAAAGTGAAGGTAACATGCAAGTTAGCTCATCAAACGATGAATCCAATCCATAATGCTGATAGGAATTGAAGCAGCAGAGAATCAGATTAACCTTTGTATGCCCTCTAAATGGCACCCCCTAGAGATAATTACAGTTAAACAAAATCACCCCATTCACAAGCTTCAATCCACAATGAATACAATAGCTACCCTTATCTGCTCTTCTTCCAAACTACTTCCATTAACCCTTCTTACATATACTACAATCCTTACCTCACATTACCTGTTAAGCTTTTGACTTGAATAGCAGTACGGTGTCAATGCTACATAATGCTATACAACAGCCCCTTTTAGTAGTAGAATCAGTAGCTCGCACTTTAGAACTAACGGAAACCCAACCTGAACCTTCCCGGCATCCGTGATGGAAAGATGGTCATGCCATCAAAAGCCTTGGATCACCATAATAGCAGTCAATCATGAAACGAAAACAGAAGCAGTGTGAATTCAAGCAATGAATATCCCTTTACAATGACATGGTTAGCTAAAAGAGAAGTAACGTGCAAATTAGCTTCAGTGCACTAATGAATCTACCTGCATCTGAGAATCAGATTAACCTTTGTTTGCCCTCTAAATGGCACCCCCTGGAGGACAACCCACTACAATTGAAGCAATCACCCCATTTCACGAGACTTCAAATCCACCATGAAGTAATTATCTATTTAAGCCTCTGCAAACTAATCCACCCATATTATAGTTACCTGAACTTGAGCGTTGATTAAGTGAATAGAACAGGAATGCAGAAATAACAGCTTCACTGAGTGGATTAAATTAACTTGAATATCCCATGATAGTTGTGTACCTATTTAACATGACAGTTACACTGCCATAATGCCTGCACATGACCAGTTAAAAAGAAAACACCCTTGCCCTTTCACCTTATTCTCACACAGTAGCATTGAACTGATCCCCATGATATGACTGTCAGTTGCATAGACTACAGTACCCAAGATGCATTGCTGTATTGTATGAGACTTCCTGATTACTCCCAAGGAATAGTCACATGACACCACCACGCCGTGTTGCCAGATTGTAAGAGAAACAAGCACCAAGTCTATAAAACAAGTCGCAAAACAAATGTTTAGAATATTAAACATTTTTTGCACTATGATTACATATGAATCTGGGGTTCCTTCACATGAACGCTGTTCAGTAATCATATTTGCTGTGACTTACAGAACACAATCCCAAAGTCGCTTATAATAAGCAGACATGGCAACACTGATTTGATACACATGCTGTGTTTTCCTATCCTGGCTTGAGTACATGTCTGAATTTGACTTGTCTTAAATTATGCCCCGTTGCACACAGATTGTCTACGACAGCCTTAAGTATAAACATATTATAAAAGCATTTGAGCAAGCAGTAGCAATACAACTGTTGGAAGCTCTGCTTGAAGCTTCAGAGCCAACTAGATGGCACTGCACCAGTGTGGGTATTCCCAGAGTCAAGAGTGCCTCAGCAGAACAGCATTAGAACTTAGAAGCAGTACTTATTTTGGAATTATTATTTTTTTGGCCCAAATAGCTCCATTACTTCTATACCTTAAGTAAACAATAATAATAATCTAAAATAGCCAAGTTTCATTACCTGATGAGGTAAAGGGGAGTAGCCTACATGGGAAGCAAGCCTGCTGTGTTAACTGTGCAGTGTTGAACAAACAATCAAAGCTTTTACATGGCAACAAACATGCTATGTTAGCTTTAAGCTACAAACAATTCAATTTTTCCACATGGGAAGCAAACATGCTAACTGTGCAGTGCTGTATAACAAACAAGATTCTACATGCAGCAGCATGCTATGTTCGCTTTAAGATACAAACAATTCCAGCTTTCCACATGGTAAAAGGGAGTAGCCTACGACCAAGCTTCTACTGTACATGGGCAGCAAGCATGCTGTATTAGCTTTGAGCTATGAGCACAGTAGTGTTAGCAGCAATAATAGAAGAAGCATTGGCTGCTGTAGCAGTGTTAAAAGTCAGCATCATTAGCAAATCATCTCATATAGCACCAAAATATCGTAGAGCAGCACACAAACCGTAGATAAGTAGCAGATGACAGCTCGCAGCAGCTAGCAAAATGCATTAGTTCAGCAACCAAGAAATTTGAAAATTTGAAAACCTACAGCTGTACAACCGGCACTGACAGCCACACACATAGAATGAACAGAGAACAGAGGCTGCTTAAATGAACCGCCTGAGATGCACTGTGGGTATGAGGGCGTGAGTGAGTTAGCTTGTAGCAAATGAGAATGACAAGGGGTTGAACGTATGCCTTAAAGGAGTACAACTGAATAAGCTTGTTAGCGAATGGGGGGGTACAGGGAGTATGAATGTATATAAACATTCTGCCTTCCGTGTCTACATGAACTAACGTTTACACTGAATACGTTCAGATTTCAAATATAAAGTGCTTACCACCGAGCCACAGATGTTACAAGGCGATGCGGACCGCGATGAGTACCCGTATCTCCCGTATTGTTCAATAAAAAGCATTTTAATCCCATCGCCGGCCATTTTCTTTTTTCTTTTTTTTTTCTTTTGTAATGTATCAGAGTGCAATACACCTCCCAACCATTAGTGTCACATGGTTGAAAGTATCGGAGACAATTTGGAGAAAATGGCCGGCGATGGGATTAAAATGCTTTTTATTGAACAATACGGGAGATACGGGTACTCATCGCGGTCCGCATCGCCTTGTAACATCCGTGGCTCGGTGGTAAGCACTTTATATTTGAAATCTGAACGTTTATGTTTATGTGAGAGATGGCAATGTGAAAAAATCGAACACAACTTTAGACCAGGGGGACTCGGCACCATGACGCTTGTATACAAGCGTCATGTGAACCATGGCTACACCCGTCCATGCCAAAGTTGTCTTTTCAACAGCATATGCAAAGACAGTCAAGGGGTGATTTTTCTTTGCAACTGGCTACAATAAAAGGGATGTTTATAGGCTATTTGTTTCTGTAGTCTACAACATCTTTTGCATGGACCGTATGAGAAGCCTGGTGACGCACTTACTGCCTTTAAATTTCCCGTGATTGGCGAACCGACAGTCACTGACTAGGCTATAACTGCGCGCAACATTATGGAATATAATCTATGCTATATTATATAGATATTCAATATGTATCCTACTATCCTTATATTTCAATGGTAATCAGCACCATCTGTGGGCTTCTCTTGCTAATGTTTACTGAGTCGACTCACACGACTTCATGCTGTTGCTGCGCAGTGCCAACTGCCAACGCAGTTTCAAGGCCTTAAGACTCTCGTAGATATGAAGGTAAAAGTCAACATGATTTACTCGATACATCTACAATAGTCTTGATCTAAGGCTACAGATCAACAATAGTGTTGTGATGTATATTTAACGATGTATTTCTTTTCAATACATGCATAGAACGCACTTACCTTAAGAGCTTAAGAGTTCAGTTGAGAGCTTTCCCTCCAACGTGTTGAATGTTGACATCCGGTCAAGGTTAGTCTCGCGTTAGTACTATTGCCTCCCTGCGGAAAATCTCATTTCCACCTGAAATAAATGACAAATGAGATGCGGTGCGGGGGGGCCGCCAGCAGGGGGGGGCCCCGACTAGGCTGATACAAATATTTTTACAGCAAAAAAAAAAGAAAAAAGTTGATTTATATTGGTCAAATAGAACCGAATTAGACCCGAATTAGACCGAATTAGACCCGAAATTTTGTGCATGTTCCCGCGGGGAGGCCCTGCGATTCTGCGTTACGCCACTGGTTTACCAGGCTATGGGTGATGTACACAACCATCGTCTGGCAGGACAGTGAGGCTTATTGGACCTTTACCCTGCCTGACATGGATGCTTTGATGCCAGCAAACACACATAAACTACAGATTTAACCTGTCTGATAGCAACACTGGTAAATAAATGGTTGTACCGATTCTGCAGCTAAGCCTTACCATGATTCCCATGAGCACCTTCAAAGTCCAATTCCAATTCATAACACATGTGTTATCAGTTAGATACTATACCTATGTTGCAATTATTTATTTTGGGACCGCAATGGAATTAAGTCTTTTGACTTTTTGTGCTATTCGGATAACTCTACTGTACTATTCACCTCTGTGAATTGTATCATGAATTTTTCAAATAAATCAAATCAAGAATGAAGTCAACTAATCAGTGCTGAAGTCTTCCCCGTAAAACCCTTTAAGCTTGCGTGGTTGAAGCTCTGAATATGCCCAGAGTAGCTAATCCTGTTTAGGGACTGATGTACATCGGTATCATAATGAAACCTCATTTTGCTCAAGGTCTTAAAGAAAAATACCATGGCTTTTTCTTTTTCTGATTTTTTTTTATATTGATGTTATTTTATCATCAAAATCATAGTTATTTTTGCCAATTATTTGGAGGCCACCGGTGGGCCCCAACCCACATGTTGAGATCCACGGTTCTCCATGTGTGGTCCAGGGGGAACCCCTGTAGATACGTAACTACCTACTTCCATTCGTGCCATCAATAATGGAAGCAGGAGGAGGTAGCTATTATTATCTGGATCTTGTGATCATGTCTCTATGTCTATGTTTATGTCTTGTGTATGTTTACTGTGTTTTGGAGTTTCTTATTAGTGTCTGCTGTAACATAAAGTGCCCAGATTGGGACATGATAAACTTGAACTTGAACTTGTCCTAACTAACCTGTCCTATTTGCCCAGTCTCATGTCCGGTCTGTCAGCCATGGACACGAAGGCTAGCGGTCGGCTAGGGATCCTGACCATCACCTACTACCTGTGGACCACATTCATAGCTGTCATTGTGGGTATAGTGCTGGTGCTACTCATTCACCCAGGCACGGGAACCGAGAAGGAAGGTCACCATGGAGGATCAGGGCCTGTCATGACCTCTGCCGATGCTCTTTTAGATCTAATCAGGTACAGATTGTGTCTCTCTCTCTCTCTCTCTCTCTCTCTCTCTCTCTCTCTCTCTCACACGCAGGCACTCAGGCACGCACACACGCACGTACGCACGCACGCACGCACACGCACACGCACACGCACACACACACACACACACACACACACACACACACACACTCCACATGCTCCATCGAACGATTTTCAACACGAGACTCCATAATGCGACAACGTATCAGGCTTAAATGGCCGTCAACTATTGCCTTGCATCATGTGTGTGTGTGTGTGTGTGTGTGTGTGTGTGTGTGTGTGTGTGTGTGTGTGTGTGTGTGTGTGTGTGTGTGTGTGTGTGTGTGTGTGTGTGTGTGTAGTTTCCTGGTAGGAGATGAGCTGTTTGTGGTGATGGAGTATCTGGCTGGCGGTTCGCTAACAGACGTGGTGACAGAGACCTGCATGGACGAGGCTCAGATCGCTGCTGTCTGCAGAGAGGTACGTAGAGACCGGGAGAGGAATGCAGAAAAGAGAGTGGAGGAGCAGGGAGGAGATAAAAGGAAGAGAGAGTTGGGGTATTAGGGAAAGGAATGGAGGAGGGAGGTTGAAGAGGAGGGTGACTTGGTATAGTAGAGGTCATCATAGAGGTCAGACTGCATTGGACAGCACAAACATTTTAGTTTATGTCTCTCTCTCTCTCCAGTGTATCCAGGCTCTTGAGTTCCTCCATGCAAACCAGGTCATCCACAGAGATATTAAGAGCGACAACGTACTGCTGGGAATGGATGGATCAGTCAAACTCAGTAAGGGAACACACACACACACACACACACACACACACACACACACACACACACACACACACACACACACACACACACAGATGTGTACAAAGTCAAACATACATACAGTCTGTTAGCATTTACTTGAGTTTGACTCGGTTGCACAGATAAATATTGTGAAAATTGGCAATTTGGTACTAAAAGGTCTTAAAAGTCCTTAAATTGTCACTTTAGAAATGTGCAGATACCCTGTATACACTTATACTGTATGTTGATTTGTTTACTGTTGAGTGAGAAAACAATGACAACGACCCACAGGTTGAGAACCACTGTGTTAGCACACAAGACATTCTTCTTTATACAGTGCTTAACTGAACGTTAAGAAAAGGATATTTATTGCGTTGAACTTCCCATAACAATTCAACTAAAAGGGTACCTCTGTACAACACTGATTAAACTGACCCCCCGCCCCCTCTATCTCTCTCTCTGTCTCTTTTCCTCTCTCTCCCCTCCAGCCGATTTTGGCTTCTGTGCCCAGATTACCCCAGAGCAGAGCAAACGCAGCACCATGGTGGGGACTCCATATTGGATGGCCCCTGAGGTGGTGACCAGGAAGGCCTATGGGCCTAAAGTGGACATCTGGTCCCTGGGCATAATGGCAATAGAGATGGTGGAGGGCGAGCCCCCGTACCTCAACGAGAACCCTCTCAGGGTGAGTGTGTTGGCGGGCACTTAAATACTGTAATTATAATCATACATTTGTTTAATTCTGTAAACAAGGCCGACCGTCTAAAAGCCTGGCCTTTAAACACTGTGATTCTCCTTACACCCAACTGGAAATTGGCCAAAGGGTGGTGCTAGAGGAAAAACCATGGGGTTTTTCAAATAGTTAGGGTTCATCTTCCATGGCTCTGAATGTGCTTAGCAAGTTTCATGGCAATGAATCTACCCATTTGATTTTGGGATAACTTGTGCGCAGGTGCAACGTTTGGCCTATGGGTGGTGCTAGATGAAAGGATTTGGGATCACCTAAATCAGTAGGGTGAATCCTTGCTGAACACATTAAGTTTCATGACAATCTGCCCATTAGATTTTGCGATGATATGAGTGCAACTGGATATTTTGGCCTATGGGTGGCACCATGGCAATCCAACCAGTAGTTTTCAAGATAATGGTGAACAGACCGTCTAATCAACCTAGCAATCCTTAGAGTCCCACCGTTACTGGTCCTAAAAATCCTAAATATTATAGACCTTTTATGTAGAAAGTCTGATAGTTTGTCATTTCCCTGGACAGCGGTTATAAACAGGAAGTTCACAATGGTTGGAATGTTCAGGACGGTATTGTTATTGTTTACAGGATGAAGCTGTCTGTAATATATGAATGAGTCCATATTCTAATATTTGAACAGAATTTTCATAAAAATGTACATGAACAGTTCCACTTTTTACAACTGTCTTTGCTTCACTGCTGGAACATAATGCTGTGTATTCATACCATCACAGATTTTCAAGATTCAACCTCTTTTATTCAACCTCTTTTGTTGGCTCTCTTCTTAGCAGACAATACATTTAGCGACAACAAGAAATTTGTGACACACAAACGTGTTGTAATTTGTAGGTTTGTGTAAGGTCTAAAACGTTTGAGAAAGAATCATCTACATACAGTACACTCTATCATTGACGAGAGAAGTGGAGAATTGGGCGCTTCTACTGTGACTACTGTATGTATGGATGAATGCAAATTAAAATATTGACAGTACATATGTTGTACATTGTCATGTGGAAACCAGGAAATGGAAAAAAGAGCCTGTGTTCCAATGGACGTAATATAGTTAGTTACTATTTTGTCACAAGGCAGCTCTTCTTAATACTTTTCATTGGTTAAATATTTATAAACTCCACAGACCGATTTCACCTCTTAAAATCTCTATACTTAAAAAAACAGAGTTGTAACTGTACTTGGTATGCTCTTGTTTCACTCCACACCAAATCTCACAATCTCAAAAAGCTCATAACCTGTCTGCTATTTTTAGCAAATGTTCCATTCGGAATAGCGATGCTTGGGTTCAAGTGGTTAATCACTTTACATGTTTTATTTTAAATAGCTAAAATAGCAGATCTTCAAGCTCACAAGGCGTTGTGGGCTTGTAGATCTGCTACTTTTACTACTTTACTTTTTTAATATGGAGATACAAGGTTTCTGTATGACTGCAACGATAAAGATAGTTATATCATCGCATCTTACCTTGCTCTGTTTGTCTTACCATTCTGTAAAAATGTGTTGAGTTACCATGTGCTGTTGCCATACAGGCTCTGTATCTGATTGCCACCAATGGGACTCCTGAGCTGCAGAGTCCAGAGAAGCTGTCCCCTGTCTTCAGGTCCTTTCTGTCTCGCTGTCTGGAGATGGACGTGGAGAAACGAGGAAGTGGCAAAGAGCTGCTGCAGGTAAGCAGTGGTGGAAGAAGTTCTCGCATGTTTTACTTAAGTAAAAGTATCAATACTGCTATGTAGAAATACTCTCTTACAAGTAAAAGTCTGTAATTCAAAATGTTTTTGAGCAAGTACAAAAGTATTGTTATCAAAATGTACTTAAAGTACCAAAAGCAGAAAGTGCTCATTATGCAGAATGTCCCATTTCACAACTTTTCAAATGTATAAAGATCTTTTGAGAATAGCAGATCTTCAAGCTCACAATGCGTCGCAATGCAATGGCCGATATGTATATAGGGCTGAAGTAGTTAATGTATGTTTTGTAATAATTATCAAAATCTACAAAGTAACTAGTAACTAAAGTTTTCAAAGAATTGTAGTGGAGCATGAGCAAGTATGATATTTGCCTCTCGGATGTAGTGGAGTAGAAGTAAAAGTACAGAAAATTGGAAATATGGCTATTTTCCACTGTGTCGTTAACTTCGTTATCTAATGTGAACTTTCTCTTTTCTGCGTGTCCCTGCAGCACCCATTCCTGAAAATGGCCAAGCCCTTGTCCAGCCTCACACCCTTAATCTTGGCAGCCAAGGAGGCAATGAGGAGCAACCGCTAAGCAGCAATGCCAGTGGATACTGTGCTAACTCTCATCCTCTACTGGTCTATTTATGATAATCAGGGCAGGAATCTAACCGTTTTTTTTTTTTCTCCAACATTTTTGTTCACCAGCCACTTTGACTATTTTACCGACGAGGAGAACCTTCAAATAAAGATTGCCTCCTGCGTGCCAAAGTGGCTGATGGAGGAGACCTACAGTACTGTAACACCAGCCGGTGTTAATTTTCTACCCCGATGACATCCCTTAACTTAGCAACTTTGAATGGTTCTCATGTCTGATAATAAGTTTGTGTCTCTGATTGCTGATAATTTTGCTAATCTTCAAATGACTTTGCACAATCTCCAGGGTTTCTCGACTGATACTAGATTTAGTTTTAGATTTGGTGGCCATGTGCCTTTTTAGCCTGTGTGCCTTTTGTGCCGTGTTCCATAGACTCATGCAGCGAACCCCTCTACTCCACATTTTATCAGCATGTTCTACAATACCGAGGCAGGGATGTGAGGATTATTTTAGTTTTTTCCAGTTTCCCATTCATTTGTTAAGTGTCCCTTCTTCTTACCTGCATATTTGTGTTAGTGATTAACCAAGAGTTGATGCACAAAAACGCACCATTTTTATCTCAAACCAACACAGACTTCATTCATTCCTTCTCTCAAACACACATGAATGGTGTACGGAAACAAATTTGAACACAATGGTTGTTGTCATGTGAGAACTGTCGCTCAGTTCTAGCTGACTGCCAGTGTTGGAGAATATGCATTTTTCATATGTTGTATTTTGTTGTTTCCTCTACATGCCATGCCTTGATGTTGGTTGATATTGTTTTTAAAATTTTTATACAGAACTGGAGGACTTTTCTTTTTTGCATTGTTTTGTATGTTATGTACTTTCATTGGCTGATGTCCAGTCTTCATCTGAAAAGTTCTCCAGCTTTTTTTAAAAGTTTTCTATCATTGTGTTATATTTACAACTAATATGAAAAATGGCCATAATATGAACCAGATTCTTTTTACGGGGCCTGTATTCTTCTGTTTCCGCCACTTTTCGCAGTTCTGGGTGAACCGTGCTGTCGCTTTTTACGAAACTCGGCCATATGGTAGATGGTCATGAAAAACTATCAAGAAATAAATCTCACAATCTTTCGTCAAAAGGTGGCGCTATAGCACTCAATTGAAAATGCCAACTTTGAACAGGTACAACTCATGCCCTGTTTGACCTACAGCCATAAAACTTCAATACACACATGCGTCTACTCATGATGAACAACTTTAACCCTCTGACTTTTGACCTCTGACCTTTAGATCTCCCACCATTTTGAATTATATGAAAAGCAGCTAAAATCTATCTCCTCCTGGGATTTTTGAGCAATCTGCACGAAACGTTTTACACATGAACTTTGGACCTATGCCGACAAACCTGTGCAAAATATTTTCCATAAGTGAAAAAATTAAGCTTTAATGAGCCAATGAATATTGCAGTTTTATGACAATTATTCATCTGCCCCTAACACATACATGCAGACTCACATTTCTTTGAAACTTTGCGTTAATGTTGAGGGTCATTCCAAATATTACTGAAACCAATCTTACTACAATTGGTCAAAGGGGGGCGCTATAGCGATTTTTTGAAAGTGCAAACTTTAAACAGGCAAAAGTCATGCCTCGTTTGGCCGACAGCCATTAAACCTGCTTACACATGTGCCTTGACTCATGAGGAACACATGTATCACGTTGACCAGTAAGCTCCGCCCTTAGATTGTCCGCAATTTTGAGCAGTTTGAAAAACACTTAAACCCAGGATTTTTCAGCTATTTGCGTGAAACTGTATCATCTGTGTGATCTCCTTTTTCACAGGTTCTTGTCTGTTGCTCCAATGGCTTCTCCCTTAAACGTGTGCCTCGCGACCGCAAGGTTGCCGGTTCAAGCCTCACTTGATGCAGACTCATTTAAGTTGAATTGCAAAAAACATGACTGTATCAATGAATACATGTGCAAACGGTAAAGATAACATGAAATGCTTATTTGAGAGTATGTTTTTTCAATGTATGACGTACTTCATTGTGAAAATAGCTGATCTACAATCTCACAACTTTTCAGATAGCAACGTTTTGTGAGCTTGTAGATCGGCTGCTTTCACTGGTTTCGGTTTCGAGGAGACATACAATTTCTCTATTGGTAAATGGTTTGTGAACGAGTGATCTTATTGTTAGTGTTAGTGTGAATTCTTTTTTCACTGGTTCTGGTCTGTTGGTCCAATGGTGTCTCGCTTCAGCATCAGCCTCTGGATCCAAGGTCGCCAGTTCAAGCCTCAACTCTTGCTGGCTACTTCTAAATTGTATCGCACAAAACATGACTGTATCAATTAATGCATGCGCAACTGTTAAAGGTAACATGAAATGCTTCTTGGAGAGAGTATTTTTTGCAATATATGACAAAATTGTGAAAATAGCCGATCTACAATCTCACAACTTTTCAGATAGCAACGTGTTTCTGAGCTTGTAGATCGGCTGCTGTGTTATCTCTTTTTTCACAGGTCTTGTCTGTTGGTCCAATGGCTTCTCCCTTAAGTGAGTACCTCATGACTGCAAGGTTGCCAGTTCAAGCCTCACTTGATGCAGACTCATTTAAGTTGAATTGCAAAAAACATGAATGTATCAATGAATACATGTGCAAAGGGTAAAGATAACATGAAATGCTTATTTGAGAGGGTATGTTTTTGCAATGTATGACATACTTCATTCTGAAAATAGCCGATCTACAATCTCAAAACTTTTCAGATAGCAACGTGTTTCTGAGCTTGTAGATCGGCTGCTTTCACTGGTTCACTTTTATCTTCAACAGACAACCTCAGCCTGGACAAAGCTATAGCACTATAGGTAATGTTGCAGCCTGTCAATCCGAAGGTTGAGGGTTTGATTCCTGTTAATGGCAATAGGTTGAGACGTCCAATCAATCCATTCTGCTTCCATCTCTCTCTCTCTTCAATCTATTCCGTTTCCATGTCTCTCACTCCGCCCTTAGAATTCTCGGGCGCCCCCAGGGCATACGGATCTCCTCGCCGCTCGAGGCGAGGCCGACTGCGGGGGCCCTCGGGCGGTCCGTTGCAAGACAATGGGAATCTCGTTCGATTAACTCGGGCGCCCCCAGGGCATACGGATCTCCTCCGACCGGAGGCCTCTCTCGGGCCTGCCGTCGTCCCATCCTGGGCGTCCGCACGCCGGTTCAATATATCCGGGATGGGAAAAGTTGCAGAGACTCCCGGGAGAGAACTTCAAAGGAGGGGGCCAGGGCAGAGCCCAGATCCTCGTGGGCTCCACGAGGACCTCCAGGGCGCCCGTCCGCCCGGCCGTGCCCGACTCCGATTTCATGGTTCTCCCCTCTCCCCCCTCGCGGGGAGGGGGGAGAGGGACCCACGGCCACCACCACCGGGCGCCCCGCTCGGGCCACCCGGGCCGAGACGGAGCCTCGCCCCGGGCTTCGCGACGGCCAAGCTCCATAGGTACGTTCTGGAACAAGTCGGCGCCTCGCCCGGGAGACTTTTTCACAGGAGGGAGGCAGGGACGAGCCATACGCCTCCTGGGCCACGGGGAGGGGACAGGGAGGTACGACGTGGAGATCCAGGAGGAGGGGGCCCGCGCCGCCACCCGAGACGGAGCCTCGCGATGGGCATCGTGACGGCCAAGCTCCATAGGTACGGTCTGGAGCGAGTCGGCGTCCCGCCCGGGAGACTAGGAGGAGGGAGGCAGGCACGAGCCAGACGCCTCCTGGGCTACGGGCAGGTGACAGGGAGGTACGACGCGGAGATCCAGGACAAGGGACCCCTCGCGGCGCCGACACTGCCCCAGGACCATGCCCCGGTTCCGGGCATGGTCCATAGCTACCCGCTGGCACCAGTGGCCACTTTCCCCCCACACGAAATTTCACGCAGGGGAGAGGCCGTGAGCCCACAGCTTCCTGGGAGCTCTGGACTCTGAAGAAATCCTGGCTTTTTTCCGAATCCTCCAGGATTTGGGGCCTCTCGCGGCGCCGACACTGCCCCAGGACCATGCCCCGGTTCTGGGCATGGTCCATAGCTACCCGCTGGCACCAGTGGCCACTTTCCCCCCACACGAAATTTCACGCAGGGGAGAGGCCAGAGCCCCAGACCTCACAGGGCCTGCAAACACAGTAGGATTTTCACACTTTTTCCCGGGTTTTTCGGCCGCAGTTTGCCCGGGCAGCCACCCAGGGACCCGGGGGGGGCACCGACGCGTGCGCACCCCCGCCCCGGATCCAACGAGCCCTCCGCCGGCCCCGGGCGACCCACGGCCCGGTCGGTACCGGTCGTTTTAGCCCGAAAAAGAGCAGATCGACAAGCCTAAAAAAGATGAGATTTACGGCCGGGGGTCCTCCAGGGGGTCCCTGGGGACCTCTGGAGCCCATGCAGACACTTAGAAACATTTTCGATTTTTTTTTGAGAACCAGGATTTTGGGCGGTCCGTGGCCCATCGCTGCATGGTCCCTACCTACGAGATGGCACCAGTCGGCCCTTCTCCCTGGCTCTCCCCTTCACACAGGGCAAGGGCCAGGGAGCCCAGTGCCTCATGGCACAGTGCCGGGTGCACACTCGCCCGCTCTACCCGCCCCGGGAGCCACCGTCCCTGGGTAGGAGGTGGTTCATGGACCCCCGATGGGGACCAGGGACCGGGGACGGCGCCGCCTTGGCGCCGCCGGTGGTATTGCGCCCCAAGACAACAGCCTTTAACAGGCTTGTGGATCTGCTCTTTTTCCAGCCGTTTTGAGCCCAGATTCCGGCTGTCGGACCCGCGGGGCGTCGGAACAGCGCCACGCACCCGCCAGTCCCGACTCCTGAAAATGCTCGCGCATAAGCGCTCGTATATTTTGAAAATAGCAGATCTACAAGCTCACAACGTGGCGCGAAGCAACCCGTTGTGAGCTTGTAGATCTGCTGTTTTCAAATAGCCAATGCAGCCAGATCTGCAAGCTTAACCGAAGACTGTTAAAGCAGTTTGTTTAAATGAGTTTATAAAATGGTATCTTTTCACAGGGATTATTTATTAGTGTGATATATATACATTTTGGAGTGGATACATATGTCCAGATGCCTGTCAGACAGTGAGACAATGCTGCTCTGCAGGTCTACAATGGAACAAACGGGTGTAGCCAAAGTCCACAACTGCTCCCGACCTGACGTGAGATCTGAGCGTACGGTAGGCCTACGCTAAAGGCAACGTCAGGATATATTGATAAATGTGTTTTGAATCTTAATAATAACCCCTTTAAGGAATTCCTTGGGTCAAAATCATAGACAATAAAAAGAATGGACAGCGTCACACCATTGGTTTCTACAGACCGTAAATGAAGCCTATTTGTCAACGATTTCAAATCCGCCATCTTTAATATATTCCAAAAAAAGCTACCGGAAATCAATCGCTAAATGAATGATATTGGTTGGGTAGCTTGTCAATCAAGAGCGGGGGCGGGGTGTGAATGCTATTGGTTGTGCAGCTTGTCAATCAAGTCATCCCGCCCCTCCTAGAGCATAACCTACTTTATCGTCAATTTATATGGGACCATAATTTACCAAAACGCATATCATGATGATTGAAAGAAGACTTTAAACTAGCGACTAGAAGCATATAGTATTTATGACAATGTTTATTAAGGCAAGAAAATCAAGTCTAAAGTTTGTCAAAAATCCATCCACTTGCATTGAGAAGAAAGAAAGGGTTAAAAATAAAACCCACTGGACATTAGTTGACATGGGCAACAATAAGAAATCTTAACTAGACACCTTATAGCTACACTACTATAATGTTCAAATGTCATAGCTTTGCCAGTGCAGGTGCTCATGGGTTGGAGGTTTACTGGACCTGAGCGGACTGCGGGAGATCGGGGATACAGTAGCCTAGGTCACATCCCACACACCAGCCACCTTCCATTAATGTGTATGCATTAATAAGTAAAACAAATATGAAGTCACAGAACCATACAATCCCTCTGACAATCCCACAAAAAATATTTATGTCAAAGACAGTGAAAACAGCTGTGTTAGTTATGGATAATCTTTTTAATATACACAGAATATAATGAGAGACAGGTCTGCAGGTTGTTGATTTTATGTACTCATGTTGGGATTGTCAGATTGTATGCATAATTTTCTTTAGTATCTATTCTATGGTATTGTCATCCTGGATTATGTTTTTTAATTATGTTTGTTCTGTGCGAGATATCATGTATAGCTTAGTTACTGTTGAAATAACAGCTTTCTACCTAAATTAATCTGTGTTTCCTCAGATGTGCATTATTACCAAAGCATTTGCCACAAACGGTATGACTAAAAGCTTATCGCTTATATCCTCATGTGACTTCAGAGTTATTGTCATTATTATTAAGTGTGTGCCACAATCTGTACACCTTTCTTCCTGTGTATGAATCCTTATTTGTGTCTTCAGATGGTCATCACGATAACATCTTGCCCAACAATCTGTGCAAATAAAGTTGTCCCCGTTTGTGTCCTTGTGTGTTATTTTCCCCTTCATGAATGTGTATCTTCAGATAATCATTACAACTGGCATTATTGTCAGTCTGCACAACTAAAGGGCTTTCCCCTGTATGAGTTCTCATGTGTCTCTTCAGAGAATCCTTACGACTGAAGTTGGTGCCACAGCCTGTGAAACTAAAGGGTTATTCCTTTGTGTGAGTCCTCAGGTGTGTCTTCAGAGCTCCATTACGACTAAACCTTGTGCCACAGTCTGTGTAGCTAACGGGCTTTTCCCCTGTATGAATCCTCTCATGTGTCTTCCGAGCCCCATTATGGTTAAAGCTTGTGCCACAGTCTTTGTAACTAAAAGGCCTTTCACCCATGTGAATTCTCATGTGTGTCTTCAGATTACTCATGACCAAAGCCTATGGCACAAATTGTGCAACTAAAGGTCTTTTCCCCTGTATGAATCCTCATGTGTGCCTTCAGCTCCACAATCTGTGCATTCATCATGTGTCTCCTCAGAACACCTACTTGACCAAAGCTTGTGCCATAAGCCACACAACGGGCTTTTCCCCTGTATGAGTCCTCATGTGTGACTTCAGAGTGTGATTACCACTAAAGCTTGTACCACAATCTGTGCAACTAAAGGGTCTTTCCCTTTCCTTAAGAATCCTCATGTGTATCTGCAGATACTTACCATTACTACCATTTTTTGCAAACAAAAGGGAGGAGGGTGCACACCAGTATTGGTGAGGTGCTGCTGAACTTGGTAAATACATATGAGAATAAAGAAAAGGCTGCACAGTCGTAGCTACGATGCAGGATTTATTTGAATGGGAAACCAACGTTTCGACATCTCAAGGTCTTCTTCAGGCAATAACACAGTAGAGAAAACAACCTCACATTTATAGGGGAGGACACAGGTGATCTCCACTGGGGGTGTGTTTAATTAATAAAGAAATCACAAATATCTATCAAAAAAATTTAATACATATTTAAAAATATACATTATTTCATAAATATTCAAGGACAAATCTGAAAAGCCTAGAGACAACAGAGAATAGTATAACAGCAAGACAGTTTTAAAGGGATTGCATAAGGCACTATGTCAGTGATACTCAAACTCACTTCCGGCCTCAGCAAGCCCGAAAAGTTGATGCAGAGAACCGCACTTTAATCCAAAATGGACAGATGCTTTCGCTTTCATTTTACCATATCATGCAAATTCAATACAACTATGTTTAATTTGCCATAAAACAGCGTTAGTTGTTAAGATCGACAATAAGGTGCCTGAGCCAGGAATTTGATGACATTAAAAAATATCCAAGAATTCAAGTCTCCATGGGGTGACTAATTGATAGAATAAAATATGTTTTGGGGGGTGAACGGTCCCTTTAATGTTGTCATTTTATCAACTGGCCTCTGGCCCCTTGCCATTTTTGTAATGTGGCCCATAAGTTCAGCTCAGCATTTGAGTATCCCTGCACCATGATTATATATATGTATGTATATATGTATGTGTATATATATATATATATATTATATATATATATATATATATATATATATATATATATATATATATATATATATATATATATATATATAAATATGGCCTCCCCGATAGTGTCTGTTGATATCTATAATTCTTTCCGTCCGTTATGAACCAAGCCTCTGTTTCGCTAACTACTCTAGATCACTGGTTCACAAACCATTTACCAATAAAGAATTGTTTTGTCTCCTCGGAACAGAAACTAGTGAAAATAGACGATCTACAAGCTCACAACACGTTGCTATCTGAAAAGTTGTGAGATTGTAGATCGGCTATTTTCACAATGAAGTAACTCATACATTCAAATAAGCATTTCAGGTTACCTTTAACAAATACACATGCATTAATTGATACAGTCATGTTGTGTACTATGCAAATTAAATTAAGTCTGCATGAGGTGAGGCTTGAAGCAAGGACCTTGAGATTGAGAGGCAGATGCTTTAGCGACCAAGCCATTGGACCAACAGACCTGCATTTGTGAAAAAGGAGCTCACACAGATGACACAGTTTCATGCAAATTGCTCAACAATCCTGGGTTCAAGTGTTTTTCAAACTGCTCAAAATTGCGGATAATCTAAGGGCGGAGCTTACTGGTCAAAGTGATAGATGTGTTCCTCATGTAGATGTGTTCCTCATGAGTCAAGGCACAAGTGTAAGTAAGTTTCATGGCTGTCGGCCAAACGAGGCATGACTTATGCCTGTTTAAAGTTAGCATTTGCAAACAATTACTATAGCGCCAAATTGGCCAAATAACTTTGGCCAATTGGAGATTGGTTTCTGTGATATTTGGAATGACCCTCTACATTACTGCAAAGTTAAAAACATATATATATACATGTGAGTCTGCATGCATGTGTTAGGGGCCGAAAAATAATATTCATAAAATTGCAATATTCATTGGCTCATAAAAGCTTATTTTTTTAATTTACAAACTTCTCTTCCACTGCGATTTTAGATATTAGTCCAAAGTTCATGTGTATAAAGTTTTGTGCAGATTGCTAACAAATCTCAGGAGGATATAGATTTTAACTGTTTTTCATATAATTCAAAATGGTAGGAGATCTAAAGGTCAGAGGTCAAAAGTCAAAGTTGTTCGGCATGAGGAGACACATTTGTGTATTGTTGTGTATTGTGTATTGCTGACCCTTGACATAGCCCTCTACCATATAGCCGAGTTTTGTAAAAAGTGATTACACGGTAGAGATAATATGGCGATTATGCGTAAAAAGGCGGAAGAATAATAAAGTGTAGAGATGCAATAATAATAATAATTATTATTAGGCTATCAATTTTTTTTATTAAATCAGTGACATCATTTGGATTGTATAGGCCCCGTTTGACCTGTTTGATTATATAAACTGCCCCAAAAAAGTTAGGAAATGTAACTTCGGTAGATTATATCTCCCCTTTAATAATACCAATTGGTATTGTTTTAGATCATTTTTATCATTGATTAGTCACCTTTACAACGAGGTATAGCTTGTATTCGTGGAATAAACAACACAGCTAAGTGTGGGTAGCGCCCCGCATTTAAAAAAAATATATATACGGTTTATGTATGTATGTATGTATGTATGTATGTATGTATGTATGTATGTATGTATGTATGTATGTATATATATATATATATATATATATATATGACCTGCTCTATAACAATATTAATAATATTATTACTAATAATTATTATTATTAGGCTTACATTTTTTTAAATTAACTCAGTGACATCATTTGGATTGTAGTCCTCATGTTTGACCTGTCTGATTATATATATATGTATGTATGTATGTATGTATGTATGTATGTATGTATGTATGTATACATATATATACATATATATATATATATATATATATATATATATATATATATGTATATATATATATATATATATATATATATATATATATATATATGTATATATATATATATATATATATATATATATATATATATATATATATATATATATATATGTATGATTGTTCAACTTTGACTAGATATTGAGCCCAAAAAAATTTAATGATCAAATGAAAATGAATATCTCATATAAAGCCTCAAGTGTCTTTTCATGACTCTTGAAAAGGTTTTATATTTTAATTTATTTAGAATTGTGAAAAAAAAACTATATTTTAGTTGTGTCCCCATGTTTTGTCAACCCTGTTACTGTTAAAAGAAAACACCCCTTCAGAGGTAATGGAATGTTCCAAAAGTCCAACAGAACAAGGGATGTTTTTTTTTGGCAATTTCTTTGGGGGCGCTACCCACACGTTTAGCTGTGTTGCTCATTCCACGTATGCCCGATCCTTACAAGGTGTACCTCGTTGTAAAGGTGACTAATCAACGATAACAATGATATAAAACACAATACCAATTGGTATTATTAAAGGGGAGAAATAATCGTCCGAAGTTAAGTTTCTGAACTTTTTTTGGCAGTTTATGTATGTATGTATGTATGTATGTATGTATGTATGTATGTATATATATATATATATATATATATATATATATATATATATATGACCTGCTCTATAACAATAATAATAATATTATTAATAATAATAATAATTATTATTAGGCTATCATTTTTTTTTATTAACTCAGTGACATCATTTGGATTGTAGTCCTCATATTTGACCTGTCTGATTATATATATGTATGTATGTATGTATGTATGTATGTATGTATGTATGTATAGGTACGGTCCCTATATATATATATATATATATATATATATATATATATATATATATATATATATATATATATATATATATGTATGATTGTTCAACTTTGACTAGATATTGAGCCCAAAACTTTTTAATGATCAAAAGAAAATGAATATCTCATATAAAGCCTCAAGTGTCTATTCATGACTCTTGAAAAGGTTTTATTTTTTAATTTATTTAGAATTGTGAAAAAAACTATATATTAGTTGTGTCCCCATGTTTTGTCAACTCTGTTACTGTTAAAAGAAAACACCCCTTCAGAGGTAAGTAAGTACGTTTTTTTTTTGCAATTTCTTTGGGGGCGCTACCCACACGTTTAGCTGTGTTGCTCATTCCACGAATGCCTGATCCTTACAAGTTGTACCTCGTTGTAAAGGTGACTAATCAACGATAAAAATGATATAAAACACAATACCAATTGGTATTATTAAAGGGGAGAAATAATCGACCGAAGTTACGTTTCTGAACTTTTTTTTGGCAGTTTATATATGTATGTACTGTATATAGGCCTACTGATTAAATTAGTTAAATTGCCCACAATCACCCATTGCATGGACAGATCTAAACATCACATCATACCCGATGCTCAAAGTGTTCATACAAATATTAAAATGGACAATTTTGACTGGTAAACTAGTCTAAGGTAGTGATATTTGTTGGGGTGCTTGTTTCATTTAAATCTTTCTGGTGAAAATGTATTTGTAGTGGAGTAAAAGTATAACATTTGCCTCTGAAATGTAGTGGAGTAGAAGTTAAAGTAGCCTATTGAAAATTGTAGATGCTGAAGAAAGTAAAAAATAACTCGGTAAGTAATCATGATCATTGTAGAGAAATTTAATTTAATCCACTGTAAACCAGACTAATAGTTTTTAAATGACACCATAGCACCCAAAAGATATGCATATGTTACAGGGAAATTGGAAAACCAGTGAAATTGAAAAAGGAGCGCTCGTTTTCACCCCCCCTCGCTTCCCCATTTGTTATCGATACACTTTGATTGCGACTGGTGACGTTAATATGTCTGGCCAGAAGTCGCTTTGATTGACAGTTCTCGTTTTTGCAAATATGCCTAAACCTAACCCTAACCTCAGTAAAACTATGCCTAAACCTAACCTTATCCCTAACCCTAACCTCAGTAAAACTATGCCTAAATCTAACCTTAACCCTAAACCTAACCTCAGTAAAACTATATGCCTAAACCTAACCTTTCTGCTCTGGTCTCTCGAGCGTACCGATAATGTCTTTCTCCGTGTCACGAGTTAAAAATACAGCGTTACTCTGCTCAGTTTGGCTAACCGCTTCATTATCCAACCTGTCATAGAATATTTCTCTCATATTATCCATTTTATTTTCAGCGCTCCTCAGCGTTCCCCTAGCGTAGCTTCCTGGTTGCTATGTTGTTGTCGTCGTCGTCAGGTGTGGGGGGGAACAATAAAAGCCAGGTCCGCCTCGCGCCTAAAAACGAGCATACCTTTCCAATTTCCCAACAAATGCCAATCTCTCTGCGACACATACACTATTGCAGTATGGCCACGCCCAGCAGGCCTAGCCTGCTGACCGCAAACACGCTGCTCAGCTGCATCAACGCCTTCTTACTGCAGTAATCGGATCCCTGGTCAGTATCATAGCAGCACTTGATTCTTCCAGCCCGAGCCCCCCTTATTTCACACCCACAACCAGTTTACAAAGAACAACTATTTATTGTGTATTAGCGTGTCTTGACACCTAGGCTAGTTGATGAGTTGAGAGCAACTGTAGCCAGTAACAGAACGGTCATTGCCACACCTTTTTAAATTATGTGTTCTTTTAGTTATTATGTTACGGCCTTTATACCCCTAGACTAAGGGTCGTAAACAGGGGTCTTCAACGTTTTCAGGCCAGGGACCCCCAAACTGATGGGGAGATGGAGCAGGGACCCCCTACCTCGTAGGGTTGGGGGGGCTACTTGTATAATTATGTATCAAATTGTGTTACACATATATAAACATACCATGTTATTGTGCATTCAATACTAAGCTATTAAAAATAATACAGATTAATATATTCATGCTTTTATTTCAAGGTACAAGGTACAGAATAGGGTGGCCGTGCCACTGCCATTTATAAACACATTAACTTGAGAACATTTGTAAATTCAAACATTCAAGCATGCCAAACATAGCAAACGGCTTCGTAGGCCCCAAAATATCAAAAACACCATGAACATTCTAGAGACTTAAAGTAATACTAGGTAACGTTTTCAACAAAACTAAAGTTAAATTGTATATCTTTTGCGAGTGGCAAAAGTTTCACAACACCCACTCCGTGAATTTCACCCCCGGAAGCCTTTTATTTATATATTTTCTATTGAACGTGTACGGGGGGGACTTTCCCGGGAAAATGACGTTCCTGGCCAACGTCATGACGTCGTGGCCGACGTCCTCAGGAACTACCGCAACGGTTTCCTGTTTGGCCAGGAACTACCGCGCTATTAACAAAAAGGAACCTCACGCTGATTTTAAGATAATGTAGGATTGGAAGATCGAAAAAGAACAGAAAAAGAAAGCACAGCTCATGGTAACTAATGCTCCACTGGCTAAGAGAAACGATCCGTAGATAGTATAAAACAATTAAAAGATCGCTTTTTGAAACGCTTCCGGCTTCCGGTGAAAACGAATGGAATTCTGGGTAATCGAGGACTAGGGAAATTGTATGCAGTGACGGTAGTGACCAGCAGAGGTTGCTAAAAATCGTTATTTGTGATTCTGCATTGTACAACTTTAAGTCTTCTCAGTCTCACGGTGCGTTTTAACAGCGGGCGATCAGGATAGTATTTTCCGGAAGTGCATTATATGTCTATGAGAGCCGGCAACTACTGGCGATAGGGCGAAGTGGGCGGGGGGGCGATGAAAGATGGATTTCCTTTATCTTTTGGACGATGTCGCCCGGGGATCGCCCGAGAGTCGCCCGCTGTTAAAACGTAATGTAAGTTCTTAGGTGGGGGGCTTCTCTTCATCAGAAGGCTTCTCTTCATCGGGGAGAAGCATCGGTAGAGACCAATTGTACCAGGTGGTCCAACGGGAATGTTTGGCAGAGGAGTATAGGTGAAGCCTCCCATCAAGGCATCCTTCACGTTTTCGGTAGCCCAGGGGCCGGTGGAGGAAGGGCCGGCCGCAGGAGCCGCCGGGACGGGCACCATCGGGTTAGCACTAGGAGCATTGGTCATCTCCTGCAGTAAAGGGAACTGTTGAAAACGCTCTGGCGCTCTGCTCTCACCTTCCCGTGCGAGGTCCAAGGTCTTTGTAGACATTTTGCTGCTGCTCGTTGAGTCCGTATGCGTGTGCAAACTTCTCCCTGAGCTTCATCAGCATAAGACAGTCCTGCAGAGTCCCAGGGGGGTCCGACTGGAGAAGATAGGGAAGGGTATCGTTAGATAAGTGTGGTTGTCCTAACAGGGCAACTAGACTATAGTACCTGTCCGACTTTATAGATAAATTTTATTTTGCGGAAAACACTTATATATGTCAAATTGACCGGCTTCATTACTTTTTTCATTTATTTTATTAATTTTTTTTGTTCGTTTTCCAAAAAAAATATTAAAAATAAATGAAAAAAGTTATCGAAAAAACACGGCCCCCTCGCTTATTAGGAGGGCAGGGTGAGTCACCAGAACCAAGGACGGGTGTTTTTGATGAATCTAACATGTTAAAAATGAAGTTTGAAGTTATAATGGGTTTGTATAGGAAGGGGGCGTGTCTGATAAAATGAATATCAAATATCTAAATACTGAATCAAGCAACTTAAAAACGGTCTGGGGGGCTCACAAAAGCAAAAAAATCACACCATTCGGCCTCATGGTGGCGCTATAACAGCCCACTTTACGTTTAGGCTTATAACTCTTGAACCGTAGGTCGTAAAATAAAAATCTATTTTTCACTAGATTTCTTGGGTCAAGACGCAACTCCCCATATAGGCCACGCCCATTTGCGTCAGGATAGATTTTCCGCCATTTTGAATTCTCTTCAAAACACACTTTTAGCTCCTCCTCCCACATATTTTGTCCAAATTTCACACAAATCGGTACACATGATCTCTGGACCCATGCGATAAACATCTCCAAGCGGAATTTTAATAGTCCATACCGTTCGTCCGTAAATGGCTTCCAAAGTTAACGGGAAGAGCCCGTTATACAAAAAAGACCAAAACTCACTCACGAAACGTCCGGTCAATCCTAAATTTGAATCACATGTCAAGGGTGGTTTACTCAACGAATCCCCAAAAGCATTTCACTTTGATCTATAGGGGGCGCTGCATAGGCACAAAATGTAACCGTTTGATGCAAAAACCTTATTTTGGGGGGATCAATCCTCTCTAAATGAAACGCAAGTGATCTCAGGAGTGACTTGACAATGTAATTGGCGCAGCCTCCGACGGTATTCCTCCCAGCGTATTCCTCGAGTCCCGGCGGCAGCGACCCGCGACTCGGCGCAACCACACTCTGCAATTGCCCTGAATTGCGACGCGTCTAGTTTGCACTGCAACTGACTCGTTACCCAGCTGAGCCTCCTCAGCTTAATGACTCTGTAGCCTACTTCTGTAGCCGGCTTCAGCTGGCAATCCTGTGTTGGATCTTTAATTCATTGCCACGGCGTGAGCTCCTTGTTTGTACCTCTGTTATCTCTGCTCCCCGTGCCGTGTGCTTAACACTTTCCCCTCGTGTTCGAGGGTTGCCTTGTTTGTGTATTATTTGTATTTGACAAGTTTTATAAGTAAAGCTACTGTTTCATCAAACCTGTCCAAAACGTGTCCTCTCTGCGCTTGGGTCTCCTGCCTGCACCACACGTGACAACATGGGGACCTGTGAGAATGACAGGGGCTCTGTTCCATTTCAACCCTAACCCTTGTCTTGTTATTTGGTCTTTTTTGGCATCTCAAAAACCTGACCCACATCCCTAGACAGGAGAGAAAATAAAACACGCACATTAATGGCTGATTTCAAGTTCTGATTTAACAGACTTTGACCAACAGCAGTAAACAACAAAAACACCTTCTTTCATCACACAGAATGCCAATGGAAACGTAACCCAATAGCAGATCTAATAGCTATAGATGTTTATTAAATACAGAACACTTGTTTAATCCGAAGGCTACAGCAGCCTAACTAGCAAGGCTGACGTTTGACAAATTAGAATAAGGTCAGACTGAGCTCTTCGTCCCGATGCCAAATAATAGTAACAACAACATGTTCAACAATATGTAGCTATATTGCCTCATGGCCTGGATATAAACTTTTTAAAAGCTTACGGAGCGTTCCGGTAACCTCAGCGAAGAGTGCTCGCCCCGGACTAAATCCGGCCACCTGAGAACGGTCGCCACCAGGTACACATAACCTCAGTAAAAAAATGGGGGCAAGTGTGTTTTAGGGCGATCGTTCCGTTTTCAAACTAAGCTGGCACATCGGCGAGGACTGTGGTACCCGCCGTCGGGTTGTTCGGATGTGCGGTTTGTCTAGAACCGCCGATCTGACCGATATGTCCATATAGGCATATTACCCAGTTGTCCAGAACCACCGATCCAACCATTATGCCCATATGGGCATTCCAATATATAGCCATATACCGATAACATCTGGGCATGAAAGGGACAAGGACTTCGATAAAGAGATCTCTATATTAGTTAATTAATCATTACATAATGGCCTAATCGCAATTATTTGAGACAATCACAATTATGTTTGCGTAGTCGCCATTTTCATGTAGAAAACGTTTCATACATTTTCAAAAATAATGGAAATAGCAGATCTACACGCTCACAACACGATGAGACGTGTTGTGAGCTTGTAGATAGGCTATTTCCACTAGTGTTTTAAAAAATGTATAAAGTTATTAAATATGTCAGTCATTTCTTTGTATATTTAGTTTATTTGTCATATCTCTCCTGTGCAACTTCAGAGACTAAAAGCCAAACAAAAGTAATTTTTCCAGTGTTCCACGACAAAAACACAATTAAATTGTTTAATCGCAATTATTTAAGCGACAATTAATCGCCATGTCAAATTTCATAATCATGACAGCCCTACTCTATATATGGGCATAAAAGGAACATGGACTGACAGACAGGCACAACGGGTACTCTGACAAGTCCCCGACACTATGACTCAGACATATCGATCGGATCGGCAGTGAGACGTAGGTGTGATGGCCGTGTAGCTGCCCAAACCTCAAGTATATGAAATTTGTGTGTCTTGTTCAGGGACATTTCCAACACCTAGACCGCAGAGGCAGGGCATGGACCAAGAACTCTATATTAATGGTTTTAAAATTGAACTGATACTATAGCTCAGTGGCTCTCAACCTTTTCAGGCCACGACCCCCCAAATGAATCATATTCAATTTAGTTCGACTCTGTTCCAAAGGCGTCTTGCCGCTTTCTTATATTATTTACAATTTGGGCAATGTTTGACCAGTTTGTATAGTAGCACTATGTTGATTACTTTTCATGCAGTAATGGTATTTTTCCTTCCTTATTTTTATTTTGAGGTATTTAAAAAATGTCCTTAAATTGTCATCTGGGGACCCACCCAAAATGATGTGGGACCCACCACAGGTTGGGAGCCACTGCGTGTAGCTTATACAAATCAATTAACCACCGACGGTGTCACATAGCTAAAATTCTCTTTTTTACATACCTGTACCTGACCTCCGTGCGATGAAAATGAGGGAACACTTGGCGTCTCCTGATTTTTTGGGCCATCCCAGGTGTCGCTTATGACGACAAAGGAAACTGTAGTGCCACCCGCAGTCTTAGTGGAATTGCAGCCCTTTTGCATGGCCATTTTTACTAGGGCGAGGGCCACTTCCTCCTGTTAGAGTTAAAAACAGTGGGTAGAGAGATGTACCGATACCATTTTAAGAGTGTACAAATGGGTCCATTTGTACACTCTCAAGATTATGGGGTCTTTGAAATGAAAAAGAACCACTGAACTAGGAATCAAACAAATCCATTAATAATTGTTAAAGTGCAGCTCCAAGTTAGTAAATTAATAATGTAAATAGTACAGTAGGAATACAAAACACTCACGCAACATCAACTGAAGCATTCAACAAGGTATCTGCAGCTTTTCCGATACTGGTATCAGAACATCGCTACCAGTGGTGGACAGTAATAAAGCACATTTACTCGAGCACTGTACTTGGCATAAACCCACCGTCATTTGCTCTTCCAGGTGGTCTTCCATAAATTCCATCGCCGCTTGTCTACCTGACCCTGAGATCAGCAGAACACACAATAATCTTTCAGACACACAGTACAGGGTTTGGGAGCCATTGTCTTAGAGGTTATCGGTTACTAATGCAATGTACAATTCTGATTGACTCACAGAGTCCATTTTCTTCTGAATCTAGTTTTTATTCAGTTTGTAAATGCTAATTATTATTTTTCAGTGTCTGTGTGTACTGACCACAAGATCAAGATTCAAGATTCAAGATTGCTTTATTTGTCATTTGTTTTCCATCTGCAAGCAGTGCTAGAAAAAACAAACAAAATTATGTTTCTCCCAGTAAGAGACAGCAGAATTCATAAAAGAATAAAAACAAACAGTGCAGAAACTTACAATATCGACCTGAATAAAAGGTCCTAAAAACCAGGAATTCACACTATAAAAATAAGCATACTCTGATAAAAACACACTAAAACTGAATGAAATTCATCCATAGTTCATCTGTTCCAACTAGTTCATAATTTGATGCATCGAATGCATGCACCTCCCAAAGTTCATCTACTAGGGAGATTTGAGTTCAGGAATCGTATTGCCTGGGGAAAGAAAGTGTTCCTCATCCTCTCTGTCCTGGCACTGATGCTTCTGTAACGTTTCCCTGACGGCAGAAGGGAGATCAGGCTGTGAGAGGGGTGGGTGGTGTCCCTGATGATGTTGGTTGCCCTCCTCATGCATCTCTGACTGTATGTGTCTGCCAGAGATGGCAGCGAGGTGCCGATGATCTTCTCCGGGAGATTTGAGTTCAGGAATCGTATTGCCTGGGGAAAGAAAGTGTTCCTCATCCTCTCTGTCCTGGCACTGATGCTTCTGTAACGTTTCCCTGACGGCAGAAGGGAGATCAGGCTGTGAGAGTCCCTGATGATGTTGGTTGCCCTCCTCATGCATCTCTGACTGTATGTGTCTGCCAGAGATGGCAGCGAGGTGCCGATGATCTTCTCCGCTGTTCTCACTGTCCTGTTTAGCTTCTTCCTCTCCTCAGCTGTGCTGTTTCCATACCAGGAGGTGAAGCAGTAAGTGAGAAGGCTCTCAATGGCACCTCTGTAGAACATGGTCAGGGCTGGGATGGGCAGGTCCACTTTCCTCAGCTGACGGAGGGGGTAGAGGCGCTGTTGGGCCTTCTTTATGATGGCAGTGATGTTGCTGCTCGGGGCCAGATTTTCTGTCAACAGTACACCCAAGAATGTTGTGCTGGTTACCCTCTCCACAGCTGCGCCATCGATGTCCATTTGCTGATGTTGTGGCCTGGTCCTTGTCCTAAAGTCCACAATCATCTCCTGAGTTTTTTCGGTGTTGAGGGCGAGATTGTGCGTTTTGCACCAAACTGCCAGCTGCTCCACCTCCATTCTGTAGGCAGCTTCATTCTCATTTGTTATGAGGCTGACCACGGTGGTGTCATCAGCGAACTTTAAAATGTGGTTGCTTTTGAACCTAGCCGTGCAGTCATGTGTAAGCAGAGTGAACAGTAAGGGGCTCAGTACGCAGCCCTGAGGAGATCCTGTGTTCACTTCAACAGGTTTTGATGTGTTGCTGCCTACTCTGACTGTTTGTCTCCTATGTGTCAGGAAGTCCAGGATCCAATTACAGGTGCTAGTATCCACATTCAGTACCCTCAGCTTCTCCACCAGCTGCTGTGGTATGATGGTATTAAAGGCAGAGCTGAAGTCTATGAATAGGATCCTGGCATAGGTGTTTGTCTTTTCCAGATGCGACAGAGTGAAGTGGAGCATGGTGGAAATAGCATCCTCTGTCGAACGGTTGGGTCTGTAAGCGAATTGGAATGGATCCAGGTCGGCACTAAGGCCTGCTTTACGTCCCATGACAAGCCTCTCGAAGCATTTCATGACGACTGGGGTAAGGGCCACAGGGCGGTAATCGTTCATGCAGGCTGGGCTGGGTTTTTTGGGCACAGGTATGATGGTGGTACTCTTCCAACAGGCAGGTACTGTGGCTTGGCTGAGAGAGATGTTGAAAATGTCTGTAAAAACATCTTTTAGCTGCTCTGCACAGTCTTTCAGCACCCGGCCTGGTAGATTGTCTGGTCCAGTAGCCTTTCGAGGGTTAATGTTGGAAAAGGCCCTCTTGACCTCAGTGGTGGATAGCTGGGGTACCTGGTCTGTGGATGAGGATGTAAATCTCTGTGCCTCTCTGTCATTTGTGGCCTCAAACCGTGTGTAAAAGGCATTGAGGTTATCAGGAAGGGATGGGTCAGTGGGGACTGGCTGTGGAGCAGGCTTGTAGCCTGTTACTGTACGGAACTCCTGCCACAGCCGACGAGTGTCCTTATTGTCATTAAAGTGACTTGCCAACGTTTTCCCATACAGTCCTTTTGCCTCTTTAATGCCTCTTTCCAGGTCATTTCTTGCCTTCCTATAGGCCACCGGATCGCCAGATCGAAAGGCAGCATCCCTGGCCCTCAATAGTAGGCGTGTCTTCCTGGTCAGCCATGGTTTTTGACTGGCACGTACTTTTAACGTCTTTGTTACAGTCACATCGTCTATGCACTTGGTTACATAACCTGTCACCGACTCTGTGTATTCCTGTAAATCTGTGACGCCCTCATATGTCGCTGCCTCTCTAAAAACATGCCATAGTGTGCAGTCAAAGCATCCCTGTAATGTTTCTGTAGCCCCCCTTGGCCATACTCTGATCTCCTTTATGACTGGACGTTCCTGCTTCACCCTGGGCTTGTAGGTGGGCGTCAGCATCACAGTCAGATGGTCAGAGCCTCCAATATGTGGTAGGGGGGTTGCTATATAAGCATTTTTTATATTTGTGTACACCTTGTGTACACCTTATATTTGTGTACACCTGTCCAAAGTGTTCTTCCCCCTTGTTGCACACTTAACATGCTGATAAAATGTTGGTAGGACAGATTTTAAATTTGCCTGGTTAAAATCTCCCCCCACCAAATAAAAAGCATCAGGGTGGGCCAGTTGCAATTCACTGATAGCGCTGTATAACTTACTCATGGCATCCTTTACATTCGCGCTGGGTGGAACATAAACAGCAACAATAAAAGCAGCTGTCAGTTCTCGCGGCATGTAAAAGGGACGGCATCTTAAAATCATATATTCCACATTTTGATCGCAGAATGATCCGACTTTCGTGACGTCACAACACCAGGAGTTGTTTGTGTACACAGCCACGCCTCCTCCCGTCACTTTCCCTGTAGATGCGGCTGATCTGTCCGCTCTGTGGAGTGTCAGCCCTGTAAGCTCAACAGCAGCGTCTGTGATATTGTCCTTCAGAAACGTCTCCGTGAAAATGAAGACGCAGCAGTCTCTCATTCCCCGCTGAGACGTTCTCCACAGACTGATGTCGTCCATTTTGCCTCTTAAAGCGCGGACGTTCGCTAATACAACGGTCGGGATAGACGGCTTGGTAGGGTTAGCTCTTAGCCTCGCATTAGCTCCTCCGCGCTTCCCCCTCTTCCTTGCTCTCACCCAACCCCTGCGGGTCCGCCTCACAGTGCCCGCAGACGGGGCCGTGGTGCCGGCGCGCCACGCATTGCACAGCAGCCCTAGCGTGCTCAGCTGCTCCTTTAGAACTATCGGTTGGTGGTTACCACACTGATTCCTTATGACCACAGGCCATATACTTGTCAATGGTCTGTTGACCATTGACGGTCCCTTGAACTAGGAACAAGGAGCACTTCCTTCGACCCTTGGGGGGGATGTCCACTCCTCCAATTAAGACGTGCACCTTTTCCTGGCTGTATGTAACACAACACTTAATTTAGTTACAGTCCAGCTGAAACGTCTTATCTCCATATTTTTAACTTTGTGTTTTCATACTGTAAATTAACGGCCTACCTTATGTTACACTTCATCGCTATACTAACGGTACGCACTTGGTCACGATACCACTCATAAGCGTCTTTCAGCAGTTCTCCTTTCACCCGGGAAACGGCTTGTTGCATTTTAAGGAGGAATCCCGCTCCAGCAGCGACACACACACACACACACACACACACACACACACACACACAGTGTCAAATGTGGAAATTCAGAATTGTATTTGTCTCTAACTTATACAAGTACAAGCAGTAAAATGTTAGTGGGAATTAGGACTAACACAATGATACAATAAAAAGAAGAATAGTCAAATACAATACTGGAGAAAAGAGCTAGGGTCTTGTCTTAAGATGGGTACAATAGCTTATCTTTTTTGAAGCAGTGTCAAACATGTACAGCAAGAAAAAAAAATATTAGCGTTTCGGTCCAACTAACCTTAACCCATTAAAACTAAAATAAAACCTGTTAAAAGTACATGTGCACATTTCAATAAATACCCTCTGTCTTCAATGTCGAGTCTTCATCCGCATCCGGGGTTTCTTCATCCTGATCATCTGAATATCAACAGTCACATTAAACCATGTTGAGATTTTAATAAAAGTTACTAATTAAAATCTTAATGTTATTGACCTTAAGTCAAGGAGTATCTGACTTCTATGCTGAATAAAACCTGACAATTACGTTGAGTCCAAGAATGGCCTTATAAATAAATATGTACCAATAAATGGACTGTATAAAAAGCTATGTTTCAACCCTACTGGGTCACACACACAGATTAACATGGTTATCCTTTAGCAATGACACAGGTGTGTCGTACATTTCACTTAGATACATTCACACACTCTAGTTTGAACTGAATTGATCACTGTATTTGCACAACTTTTTCTTTTGTTTGTGCTTTTTTTCCAGGCACAACATGGCCCACTGCACCGTAAGGACCTGCAGTAAAAATGTAGCATTACAAAAGTGGTGTTTTTAATAAACAGGTTTAGAATATTCATTCACAGCCTGAACATTATCGTCTGGCAGATAAACACCTACAGTACAGTCTCTGACCACCATGTCTGGTTATCATGGTGCTTAGTGTGTAGCCCGAGACCAGTAAGTGCTAGTGTACCTGGTATATCCTGGGAGGGAGCAGTGGTCGCTGGCAGGTCGGGGTCAGTAACACTCTGTGGGGTCGGGGTGTCCTGGGAGGGAGCAGTGGTCGCTGGCAGGTCGGGGTCAGTAACGGTCTGTGGGGTCGGGATGTCCTGGGAGGGAGCAGTGGTCGCTGGCAGGTCGGGGTCAGTAACGGTCTGTGGGGTCGGGATGTCCTGGGAGGGAGCAGTGGTCGCTGGCAGGTCGGGGTCAGTAACGGTCTGTGGGGTCGGGATGTCCTGGGAGTGAGTAGTGGTCGCTGGCAGGTCCGGGTCAGTAACGGTCTGTGGGGGTGGAGTCCTGATGTTACCTGCAACCCAAATTCAGGATGAGAGACAGATGCAGGGAAATTCAGAGTCATACTGATAAACGAGATCTAAATACAAGGAGTCAAGGATAAAGCCACAATCAAACAACAAATGAGTATAAATACACAAAATCCCAGGAGGAGATAGATTTGAACTATTGCAGTTTTATGAAAATTATTCATCTGCCCCTAACACACACATGCAGACTCACATTTCTTTGAAATGTTGCAGTAATGTAGAGGGTCATTCCAAATATCACTGAAACCAATCTCACTCCAATTGGCCAAAGGGGGCGCTATATTATAATTTTTTGAAAATGCAAACTTTAAACAGGCGAAAGTCATGCCTCGTTTGGCCGAAAGTCGTGAAACTTGCTTACACTTGTGCCTTGACTCATGAGGAACACATCTATCACTTTGACCAGTAAGCTCCGCCCTTAGATTGTCTGCAATTTTGAGCAGTTTGAAAAACACTTAATCCCAGGATTTTTCAGCTATTTGCGTGAAACTGTATCATCTGTGTGAGCTGCTTTTTCACCAGTTCAGGTCTGTCGGTCCAATGGTTTCTCGCTTAACCCTATGTCACCAAACGTATCATATATGATACACACATTACACTGATTTTTTAATAAATCAGTGTAATCAATACTTGAACCTGTTGTATCATATCTGACACATCCCCACTTCCCCCTGGACCATACCATTTGCACTGCAGGTAGTTACAGAGCCTCAGGTGGTCTGACCCAAAATGGCTGCCATCAACTAAACAGGAGAGGTTGATGCACTACTAACAAACAATTATTTTTTAAGCAGTTCTGGTAAGTTTTCCTAGTATATCTTTACAAATATTTTGAAATAAGTGTTGGATAACTTGAATTCACTTATGAGCTCTCAAAATTTAGCATTTGAGTTTGTTTTTTATGATGTCAAAAGTGTTTGTATCATATTTGATACTACAGGTCTATAGTCCTTTACGATTTGTATCATATTTGATACTACAGGTCTAAAATAAAAAAAAAAATTGTAATGTTAAAACCGAGTTGATTTTTATTATTTTTTTCAAATTTTTATCCCACGATTTTGTAACCCTATTTTTTACACCCAGTGCCAATCTCTATGTAATCCTGGGCACTACACTCCCTCTGCCAACCTAGGGAGGCCAGGGCCGAGCTCATGCCTCCTTCAATGCATGAGAGCCAACTGACCTTCTTATCACCTGACAGGGGAGAGTTTCCCTGGTTGGACGTAGTGCGTGGAAGGAACACGTTATTCCAACCAGTTCCTTTCCCCTCCATCAGGCGCCCCGGCTGGCCAGGGGGAGGCAGTAAAACCGACTTGAAATACCCCTTGTAATACCCCTTGTATCAAATATGATACAACAAATAAATGATACAAAGGAATGTTAAAAAAAATAAAACAAAATCTAAAATGTTTTAAGACCCAATAAAGTGTCCCTTTTCAAAATTTTGGAATTTTCTGACCTTTTCTTCATAGTTCAGGTTCTACATGTGTACCTTACAACCCAAAGATTGCCGGTTCAAGCCTCACTTGATGCAGACTTCATTTAAGTTGCATTTCACACAACATGAATGTGTCAATTAATACATGTGCAATTGTTAAAGATATAATTTGAGAGTATGTTTTTTCAATGTACGACATACTTCATTGTATAAGGAAATCTTTATTTAATTCCCTTATAAATTATATAATTATATATCCTCTCTGGTATGTATACACAAAGCACCCTGTGTTTATATTTCCAGTGGTATAAAGTAACTGTAAGTACTGTACAGTACAATTTGAGGTATTTTTTTTGCGTAACGATTTGTCTCATAATATTAATGAATTATCGGTATGTTTTGAATTATTGTCTTAACTTCAGCGCCTCCTCCAGGGAGTCGGACATCGCCTTACATTCCTGTACGACATTCCTGAATGTCTCATGAATTAATCTCTTATCTAGATACAGTGGTCATTATGTAGGTCGTTTATTCTGGTTCGTCTCTAAGTTTCAGAGTGTTGTACACAACACAAAAAAAAAAAAAACTGCCCAATTTCTTTTTTGGAAACTTAACTTTGGTCAATTATTTCTCCCCTTCAATAATAACAATTGGTATTGTGTTTTATGTCATTTTTATCGTCGACTAGTCACCTTTACAACGAGGTATAGCTTGTAAAGATCGGGCATTCGTGGAATGAGCTATACAGCTAAACGTGTGGGTAGGCCCCAAAGAGCGATTACCAACAGAAGCATATTGGGGGATTTTTTGCCAATTTTTGAGAGGGCGCTCCCCACACGTTTGCTGTGTTGTTAATTCCACGAATGCCCGATCCTTACAAGCAGTACCTCGTTGTAATGGTGACTAATCAACGATAAAAATGATATAATACACAATACTAATTGTTATTATTGAAGGGGAGAAATAATTGACCGAAGTTAAGTTTCTAAACTTTTTGTGGGCAGTTTATATCCTCTCTGGTGTGTGTATACACAAAGCACCCTGTATTTATATTTCCAGTGGTGTAAAGTAACTGTAAGTACTGTACAGTACAATTTGAGGTATTTTTACTTTACTGGATTATTTACAATTTTCAGTACTTTTACTTCTACTCCACTACATCTCAGAGGCAAATATTGTATTATTATTTATTATTACAAAACATACATTAATCACTTCAGCACTATTTAAGATTTGGCTATTTGAAAATAGCCGATCTACAAGCTCACAATGCATCGCGATGCGACGTATTGTGAGCTTGTAGATCTGCTATTTTCAAAATATCTTTTATACATTTTAGACAATGGTAACTTGTCAAACGGGATATTCTGCACAATGAGTTATTTCTACTTTTGGAACTTTAAGTGCATTACTTTTGTACTTTGACTTAATTTTGTATTTTTGTAATTTTCATTTTGAATTACGGACGTTCAATGGAGTGTTTATACATTGCAGTATTGATACTTTTACTGACATTTGAGTACTTTATCCATCACTGATTGGCCTGAGTGTAATCACCTGTGAGGACCAGCTGAACCAGGCTGGCTAACGAGCTGAAGACACTATAAAACCTCTGTCCTCTTTATGTTTTGACTCTTCTTGAGTTCACAGTTGATGCGGCAGGTTCTCTGTCTTGTCAGAGCCAGTGTCATTTTTATTTCTGGGGTTGTGGTTAAAACATATGGAGGCGTGAATCCTAGGCTCCATATTCTGTGTAACATCAGGCTAAAATAGCACATCTACAAGCTTGAGGATCGGCCATTTTCGTGTAGAGGGGGGAAAAAAGAGCAGACGTGTACAAGTTTTGAATGTTTAAGTGGCTATTGCCTGAAAGTACTCTTTAACATGAATCCAACACAATGCTACACAACGTACTGTAGCACAGTGGTTCTCAACCTGTGGGTCCCCAGATGATAGTGAAATGACAATTTAAGGACTTTTAAGACCTTTTTAAAACCCAATAAAAAAAGACCATCACTGCATCAAAAGTAACCACCAAACTATGCTATAAAAACTGGTCAAACATTGGCCAAATTGTCAAATAATATAAGAGAGGCAACACTTTGGATTATAGCCGATATACAAGATTTATAGATCGGCTATGATGATGATGATGACGATAGATCAAGCACTTTATGCCGGCACTTTATAATTCCCTTTTTATCTCTTGTGATGATGATAATGATGGTGATGAAAACAAGCACTTTATCTCTTTATCTCTTGCACTTTACTGTGATGATGATTGCACTAGATGCGCCCGGATCTATGTTTTTATGCTATGGTGTTTCATGTCTGCTGTTGTCCTGTACTGTCTGTATGTTTTAAACCACTACTCTGGCTGTAAACGCAATTGCCCTTCTGGGACATTAATAAACTTGAACCTTGAACCTTGAACCTATACTCTTATTTTGTAGTACTGTACTATTGTTTCCTGTCTGCCCTTGGTGTTGCTACCTGTTTTGTCTCACCAGTATGTCATTACGGGGCCAGGCTGCCAGCATGGCTCCTGGCCCTGTCTTAATGTTGCCTTTATTCCGTCACTTCTGCCACTTTTCGCAGTTCTGGCTGAACCGTGCTGTCGCTTTTTACGAAACTCGGCCATATGGCAGATGTTCATGAAAAACTATCAAGAAATAAATCTCACAATCTTTTGTCAAAAAATGGCGCTATAGCACTCAATTGAAAGTGCCAACTTTGAACAGGTACAACTCATAACCTGTTTGACCTACAGCCATGAAACTTCGATACACACATGCGGCTCTTCATGCCCGACAACTTTCGTGGTCTGACTTTTGACCAATGACCTTTAGATCTCCCACCATTTTGAATTATATGAAACATACATTGGCTCATAACTTCTGCATTCTTTCACTTATGGAAAATCCGCTACTAACGTTTTGTCGGCAGAGGTCCAAAGTTCATGTGTAAAGAGTTTCGTGCAGATTACTCAAAAATCCCAGGAGGAGATAGATTTGAACTATTGCAGTTTTATGAAAATTATTCATCTGCCCCTAACACACACATGCAGACTCACCTTTCTTTGAAACATTGCAGTAATGTCATTCCAAATATCACTGAAACCAATCTCACTCCAATTGGCCAAAGGGGGGGGCGCTATTTTTTGAAAATGCAAACTTTAAACAGGCAAAAGTCATGCCTCGTTTGGCCGAAAGTCGTGAAACTTGCTTACACTTGTGCCTTGACTTATGAGGAACACATCTATCACATTGACCAGTAAGCTCTGCTCTTAGATTGTCCGCAATTTTGAGCAGTTTGAAAAACACTTAAACCCAGGATTTTCCAGCTATTTGCGTGAAACTGTATCATCTGTGTGACCTGCTTTTTCACCAGTTTAGGTCTGTCGATCCAATGGTTTCTCGCTTAAGCGTCTGCCTGACAACCGCAAGGTCGCCGGTTCAAGGCTCACTTCATGCAGACTTCATTTAAAGTGCAACGCAAACAACATGACTGTATCAATGAATTCATGTGCCATTGATAAAGATAACATGAAATGCTTATTTGAGAGTACGTTTTTTTGAGAGTATGTTTTTTCAATGTATGACATACTTCATTGTGAAAATAGCCGATCTACAATCTCACAACTTTTCAGATAGCAACGTTTTGTAAGCTTGTAGATCGGCTACTTTCGGAAGTTTCGGTTCCGAGGAGACATACAATGGACCCTTCGCTAAACCCCACCCCAAAAGCGATTGTCCAATGCCAGCTTAGCAACCGTTGTTAGCCTGGCATAGGTCTGGCAAGCTTTCGTCACCTGCCATAGCTGTCAATGTTATTTCGCCCGCACACACACAATCATTTGCAACATAATAGCAAGAATAGGAATACCACGCAAACGCAATGGTGACTATGAACCACGTACCCAAACCCGTTGGAGGCTGCTTTTCCCAAGCTGAAATCTGCACTTAAACTGCAAGGCTGAATATGGCTGTGTTGTTGAACACACACAGAGCTTAACGTCAGGAAAGTTACACAACACGACTCACTCGCCCAGGTGGTGTCAATAATAGGCTACTAATCACCGTGATCGTAACAAAATTCAGAATCACAGCGCTGCCTGTTTCGGATTCCGCACGTTAAAGTATATTCATTCATTTGTTCGTCTATTTATTAACTGCTACTGTAGTCTTACCCTGCGGTACATGAAAACTCCTGTTACAGTCATGGATCAACTTCAACCTGGTGTTTGCACTTTCTCCATTTACGGTCCGTACATATATATAAACGTTCAGATTTCAAATATAAATTGCTTACCCTATGGCCACGGATGTTAAAATGATGCACGGGACTCTCAAAAGTACCCGTATATTCTGTATTGTTCAATAAAAAGCATTTTAATCCGATCGGTGGCCATTTTCTCATAGAGTTATAATGTATCAGAGTGCAATACACCTACCAACCGATAGGGTCGCTTTTTTTAAAGCATATGGAGAAAATGGCCACCGATCAGATTAAAATGCTTTTTATTGAACAATACGGATGATACGGGTACTTTTGAGAGCCCGTACATAAATGTAACATCCGTGGCCATGGGATAAGCACTTTATATTTGAAATATGAACGTTTCTGTAGATGTACGGGCTATAAATGGAGAAAGTGCAAACACCAGGTTGAAATTCATCCATGACGGTCGAGACAGACGACCGTCGTGTATCCATGGCTATTACTCCCTCTAACATTTCCCGTGTTTTTAGTTTATTGAAATAATGTCATGCACATTTGTCCAGTGCATAGCCTACTGCAGGCCTTGTTGACTATATTTAGAAGAGATTTTGAAGCTATTTCTGCTGAAATGATCGATTATTTTTAAGGGGAAAAGCCGTCATTTAACATGCAAGTCAATGGGTGAGAAGCAGAGATTGCCAGGCGCTGCCAGGCCTGGGTGTGACTAACTTCGCACCACCAGTCACAGAGTGGAGTGGGTGGGGCTTAGCGAAGGGTCCATTTCTCTATGGTTTGTGAACCAGTGATCTAGAGTAGTTAGCAAAACAGAGGCTTGGTCCATCAGGGACGGAAAGACTTATAGATGTCAACAGACTCTGTCAGGGGGGCCATATATCACTGGTTCGATCCCTGTCCCCGACAATGTGTTGAGGTGATCGTGATTTGGCATTATTAGGCTTACTCGTAGTATTTCTTGAGATTAGGGGTAGGCATAGTTTTACTGAAGTTAAGGTTAGTGAGGGTTTAAAATGCTGATTTGTTAATTGCATGGTTTTCTTTCTCTCAAGTTAAGTCTTCTATGTTTCTATGGCTTATTATGCATATTACTTATCATTGCTTTCTTTTTTCTTTCTGCATTCACTGGCCCCGTATTATTGCTGCTTGCAGCTATATTTTTATTTGTTTTTCACATCAATTCTATCTCTGTGCATTAATGAACTGGATTAATAAGTGACAGCATCAGACCAGGGTAGAAAAAGAAATCATAATTCCTTGTGTTTGTATTTTTAACCTGCTTGGAGTAACAGATAGGTGGGATTCACCACAGATGATAAACACTCCCAGTGAGACCATTATACTGTATGAAAGTATGAAGATATTTTTTATGTTGGCAATTTACCTGAAACTATCCCAACTGCCCTGATGCAGCAAACCCCAGTTACTGTATCTGGTACCCTACACAGGTCAAGACCATAGAATCCCTCAGAAATACCATTTCATTAAGTTTTTACAGAGCTCATATTAGCCATGAGAGTTTTGAAGAACCCACCTGAGGTCATGGAGAGGGATATTTTATTACCCTATTAAGTCTTAGGACATAGGATTCTAGCCCAGAGCACATATTCCAGTCAAAAGGTTAACAATACTGTATGTTTTAAATAATAAAGCCAAGGACTCCTACGTGTGAATCAAAGCCTTGTGAAATCACAGCATGTAAGTTATTATTAAAGATGAACTTGGAATCAGAATCAGAATCAGTTTTATTGTCACATCACAGGTTTACAAGGTAAAAAAGTGGGTGAAATTCGTTTTTGTACATCGTTCCCATCGCAACGTTAATTTCCATAGAAAGAAGAGGGGGGGGGGGGGGAGAAGAAGAGGGGTGGGGGGCAAGTGGGAAGGAGATCAAAACAAGAGAGCAACAGAAGGCCAGACAAGTTATCTACATATTTACAAAGTACCTGAGATAATAAAAAACTAAGGTGCCTGAGCATAGCAGCAATGTATGTATACTGTGGAATGGACTCCATATAAAATTATTCATGGGAAAAATATTGTCATTGCTGTGAGTTACATTTCTGGACACCAGATGGCAATATTGAACTGATACACTATAAAAATATAAATTCAGCTGGATACAGCAGGCAGGATACAGTCTGTCAGAAACTGTCTGAAACCTATGACTTCCCCCTCATTTGTGATCTAATCTCTGTTCTGGTGGAAGGACTGCTGAACTGGATGTTGTTCCTTCGAAAAAAATGTTAAATGTTACATTTCAACATGAATTTACTTGCCAGCTATGAACTAACAAATCATTTATTGAGTGAAGTGTTTCAACAATCCATAAGGGATAATAAGACCTCATCTCATAAGAGTACAGTGGGATCTCGCTTTGGGACTACGTTGACCTATAATTATTAGGGTGAAACTGAATGTTGAGTGGATCATTTGGGTACGTTTCAACTGCTGCCGTGTTGCGTTCTTGCAACAATGTATGGTTTTCACAATTGTAAGACATATTCATATTCCACAGGATACGTCCAAGTTCAGTGAGGTTCTGGGGTTGAGAGAGAGGAAAGTGTAACGTTAGTATATTTGATATATCGTTGCTGTCCTGAAAAGTAACAGTTTTGGAATTTGGACCACTAGGTTTCCACCCAACAGAGACGGTACGGTATATTATACGTGGCAGTCGGTGTACAGCATTGGGCATTAGAGGCAGTCTATTTTAACTTCACGAAGAGAACTAGGCCCTGTGTTTCACAGATCACCTCACATTTCCGCATCCATTTCTGCATCAATGTGAGGTCTGGGGACCTCCAGAGGTCCAAATGGACAGTGAATTATCACTAAGGATATTGCAGTGTACACGGGGGTATCACAGATAATAAATGGTATCCAATCAGTGTGCGTGGCCTCATGCATAGCAAACGTGTTGATATTTGATTTGAGATTTGTATTCTTATTCTTATTCAACTGCAAGTTGTGAGTTGTGAGAATCTGGCATGTGTCGAGCAATAGTCCTACCATGCTGTCTGTATCCATTGCCACCAGGTGGGTGGTGAAGTAAGTCTCTCGATCCAGAATCTTAATGCTGGGAATGTACAGTAAATCAGAAATTAACTTTCTTGACATAAAGTTAGAGGGATGATAATGGCAATGTACACAAATCTATCTATCTATAGACAGATTTATAGATTTATAGATTTTGTTCTTCTTTTTTTCGTGAGATTAACGTTCTTAAGGACAGTAAACGCTCCACAAATGGGCCACCGCAAAATTAGCAAATTTGAACACATATGGACAAACCCGCACCTTGACATGAACATAGAAATTACACTCATTTATCGATAAACCAAATAGTAATGGAAAGATAATCAAACCACTGTCTCTTTTTTCTTTAAAATTAAAATTACTAAATACAATGCACAAGCACTTAGTATCGATAAAATCGATTATTTGCATTGCAAAACGATTCGGTATGATACAAAGTCAAACAATATGATATTTTGTTGTTTGCATATCGACATAGTAGATCGTTGAAAATTAAAAACGATGCATCGATGCAGTTACTGTATCGTTACACCTCTATTTGTAATGAGTTTTTAATGATGATTGACAGTCTGTGGTCGCTATATAATGACGAGTGTGTACATGTCTTAACTATTGGACCCTGATGAAGGCCCCCGCTGGTCACCTGTGTTTTTAACTTTGCCAAGCAAGCCAGGACAAAATAAAGGATATTTCTTAAGTGCACCTGTAATTATCAGCTTCCCAGGGAGGCAGTGCAGCTCGAGTAACAAAATCTACTAGGTCCGGTACATGGTCGATCAGTACTGGATATTCGACGGTCCCTGGAGAGTCCTCCGTGCGGACCGTCTGTACAGTGCCATCTGTCACGATGTACTCCGGCCTAAGCGGCGAAGTGCTCCAGGGTAATCCTGCCAGCTGGTTGATGGGCAAATCAAGGACTGGAAGGCCAAAATGGAACTCTCCACAAACACTGTAGCGGGCAGAGAGAGAGAGAGTGAGCAGGACAGACAGAGAGATTCACTGACAATAAACAACCAAGGCTACCAGGTCTTCTGTCTGGCGGCGCGCGTGTGTGTGTTGGATGCAGTATGCACACGCACGCCGACTCCGTTATTCGCGCCTGGAGGTTTGGCAATGGGCGTGTTGTTGCGCTATCCTTAAAATTGCTATCTTGCCCACACACGTACTGTATGAGAAAGCGGGTTGCAACTTCTCAGACCACCCACTGTTTTGCCTGATTCACTGCCTTTTTTGTTTTATGCTTTTGCTTTTCTTTTTTGTATCTCTATATAATCAGTAACATTTGGGCAATCTGGGAACCCATTGGCAAAAAAAGACAAAAACTTTTTGTTTTGTTTCTGCACCTCACAACACTTACTTGAAAGATTGCTGCGGAAATTTTTCGAAACTTTCAAAACTGCAACTGCGGTTATGGAAATTAATGATTTGCATCCACCCGACACTTATGTTCGGGTGAGGGCCTGTGGGGAAGGGACCAAAATGAAATTTGATTATTAGAATTCTATTAATAAAGATTATTCCAATATTTGACCACGCCCCCCCTTATTTAAAAGAAAAGTAGAAAGGAAAAAAAAATGTATGAATTATATTTCTTCTATATTACATTTTTATCCTAAAAACGATTATTTGAATATTCGATTATTCTGACCCTGAGGAGCTGGATCCATGAGGATGTGCGCAGTTGCCTTGAATTCTGGATTCAGCGCAAACGCCGTTTTTCCAGGAGAAAAATTCGGCGTCTCAGTAATGGTTTTCCCGACACTTACGTCCCTTATTACGCAGATACGTTTCCTGCGTAACATTTCAGTTCTAAAAAACTGCTGCTGCTGCCGCTGCTGCCCCTGCAGGAGGAACATGTTGACAATTCTGCAAATAAGATGAAAGGAGGTAAATTTAGTATTCAGTAAGTATATTATAATATACTTTATATAAGAAAGTTTTCTACAAGATCTGTGAGCTTGTAGATCGGCTATTTTCCAAATGTAGTGCTTTGCACTGTAGTCTAGGACCTGGCTAAGATATGTATGCACTTAAATTAGGAGAGAATATCTCAACTGTTCTTGGCTAATATGACCCCAGAGAACAACTTAGGAACTGTGACTAGTTCTCTATCCGGGACGAAATACCCGAAAATGACCACGCCCTTTTTTAAATGACCATAACCGGTGCACTACTTCCAACATGCCTCTATCTGCTAAACCGTTGGAGCTACAGATTTACTGAGCTGCTCAAAATGATCAGAATCCTTATGTTTAGGGGAAAATAGTAAAGTGTAATATTTCTTGATATTGTATGACAGAACAGCAAAAGAACGCAAAAGAAACTGCCAACATATTACAGTCCAGGGCTATAGGAATAATTTTGGGTGAATCAGTCTAAAAGCACCTAAATTGATGTAACCCAGGGCATACTCTAATGATTTATTAAGGGTACCTGAGCCAGCAACGCTCTGGGTCATCATTGTGGCCAAATCCAATATGGTCACCACCTGAAAAAGGTTTTGGCTAAAGCTTTTGAACCAGATGAGCTATAAATGAGCAAACTTGGTGTCTAAATCATGTTTTTGAGTGGTGCTAGCCACTCCAAGGACTAACTTTGTCTGGGTGTCCGGGTGTCCGTCTGTCCGTATGAGCACTGCCTCTCTGTATGTTTGAGCACAGCCTCAACAGCTGCGGCTGATTGCAACACAAAGATGCAACCAGTTACACTAATTATACACACACACACACACACACACTTTTGAGTAAAAATACTTACAATGAGTAAAAATACTTAAAATGAGTAAAAATACTTAAATATTAGTAAAGATACTTTAAAGTTCCTAAACTGAGTAAAAATACTTAAAATGAGTAAAAATACTTAAAATGAGTAAAAATACTTTAAAATCAGTAAAAACATTTTAAAGTACTTAACATGAGTAAAAATACTTTGAAGTCATCAAAGTCTGTAAAAAGTAACGAAATGAACCCCTGAAAGGCACCACTCTCTTCACACTGGGTGTGATTTTTTACAATTAGAAACATGTTGGAATGCTTATCTTTATGACTGGGTGTGGCTGGACCTCTATTTTGCATATTTCAAAGAAATATTAGTTTAGCTAACCTTACCTTAATCTTTGTCATTTTTTGGCAAACTTGGTGTCTACATTATGCTTTTTGAGCATTAGAAACACATGAATCCATCTAGAGAAAAAATTATGTAACATAAAGTTTCATCCAGATTGAGTGTATACAGTAGTTGTAGGAATGAGTTAAGATCAAACTGGAGAAAACAATGTAATTTTATGGAAACAAAATAATCCAAAGGATACAGCAACACGTACAGTATGCACATCAATGCTCAGCATAAAGTGAATACTATCATAATAGTCAAATGTGTATGGAATTTGAACAACATGTTCAAATTAGAATCAGAAAAGTTAATGGCTGAACAACAAATCGTTGCTAGGAATGTGTCTTGGTGTTACTACAACAACAGAACAGCTCTGCAATAACTGATACATACTGCACCACACACACACACACACACACACACACACACACACACACACACACACACACACACACAGACACACACACGCTGAATCAGTGCAGCTTGGGTGGGAGGAAGGTTCTCAAGGGACCTGGTACCATTTGACCAACATAAGCCTTCCCTGACTATGGGAAAAGGAGTGCAGGTATCTCAAAGAAACTCTGGTCACCCTCACCTTGGAGCCTGAAAAGAGCAACTTTCCATGTCCAAAGATTGGAGTATATGGTCATCATCACACTGTACGGCAAGAGCCGTGGTGGCCACGGCAGAGTAGATGAATCCTGACAGTGGCTTATCTCAGTCCCTCAAGAACATTCCTCCCACCAAGCTGCACTGATTCAGCATGTAAAAACTGCTGCAGACCAGCTCCTATTAGAATCAGACAACCTCCGTCCAACAAAATATCCCAGATCCACTCCATGACTAGTGTGAACCTTACTGGACCTATCTTGCCAGTAAAGCTGTTGCTGTTGTAACACCAAGACCATAATGTGATATAAACATATTGTAAACGATTCTATACACCTTTTACTATTACTGTATGATATCATACTAGTCAATGGTGTATAGAATACTAATACTATATACAGTAGTATTACATTTTATGCTGCATACTGTATTAGCTGTAGCTGTAGGCCTATCATCATAGGAATGAGTTCTACTGTTAAATCATTCTTGTTTCAATAAAATTACATTGTAAGATACATTGGTTGCCATATTTGTGATAATCAAAGTAGTGTCCTCTAGATCGATTAAATCATAAAGATAAGCATTCAAACATGTTTCTAATTGTCAAAAAACATGATTTAGACACCAAGTTTGCATTCATAGCTCAAAATGTGGTTCAAACGTTGCTTCACGCGCAGGCACACGCATAGATTTAAAACTACTTTAAATTCATGCTTCAACAAAGTTTACAAAGGCTCCCGACTCACGCCAGGTACATTAACATAGGAATTAGCCTAGATGTAGAGATGCACCGATTGCAAAATCCTTGGCCGATACCGATTACCGTTTTTTTTAAAGTCTGACCTGCCGATACCGGTTTTACCCATACAGATTTTCTATTTTCTAACTAGATTTTTTTTCAGGCTAAGTACAAGTACTTAATTTTGTGTATTTGCCAATACAGAGTACCAATAAGATTAAACCAGGAAAAGAGCACTTATGCCATATCATAATAGTACAATATCCAAAATCACAGACGATATCCAGTCTAATATCATGATATGGCTATAATATTGATGCCCTAACTACAGTATGCAACGTCATTACAAAAACAAGAAGAAATTTAAAAATAATACTACTGTAGCCTATATCATTTATTTTTTATTTTTTTATTTGTACCATTGCTGTTATAGAGCTGCATGATTTTGGCAAAACTTATTATGGGTCCATATTGAGATCAGTTATTGAAATTATTATTTATTAAAAATGGTAATCTTTTTTAACTAACAAAATCTTATCTCAATGCAAAATTATGTTCTTATTTGAACTAAAAGCAAAAATAAATAAATAAGGTTTTCCCATTCAGACACATAGCAGGACATGTCTGCATTTAATTATTTTTAAGGTGAGAAATTTACCTTATGTCACTCTAGTCCAGGGGTCTTCAACAGGGGGTCCGGGACCCCTAGGGGGTCCTCAGAGTTACTACAGGGGGGGCCTCCAAATCTTTGTGTGATATGATATTTTTTACATTAACCACTAGCATCCCATTTCTGAGGAGGACTAAAGCCAAAAATAGCAGATCTACAAGCTTGTAGATCTGCTATTTTTGGCAAAGAGGTATATAGGTGTAGAGGGGAAAAAAGAGCAGACCAAGTAGTGGTCCCTGCTTCATCTCTCTCAGCTCCCATATGTCACTGTTTTGGCTTGTTTTAACCTCTGACTAAAAATGTTACACTACTCTGTTGCTCAGTGGACTTTGTTAAACTTTCGGACGAGTCTTAACGAGCTTTAATAGGCTACAGCTGGATATGAGAAGACGTCTGTATAGATGGGTTTCCTGTTTGTAAACATGAGAGGATGATGCGCGCGCAGTGGCGGGATGAGCCTGTAGAGGGCGCTATTACCCTAAAAATATCCTATACCCTATTACCCATAAAATAAATGGTCTTCACCAGGTTTAATGAAAGTAGATTAAATGATGCAGTTTGTAATATCTTCTTTACTCAATAAAAATGATTTGTCGGAAGTTGGATCTGTTTGTATATAATAGCAGCATTATGCCTATTATGCCTATAATAGCAGCATTATGCCTATCTAAATCCCGAAAATAACAATAGAGTGAATGGCGCTTCCGGTTCGTTCTCCCCCGCGCATGCGCAGATTGCGGACTCTGCTCTGTGATGACGTCGCGCGGAAACCCATCTATAGGCACATGAATTAAACTAGCGGTGTGGATGGCTGATATCATGATCACAACGTCTTTTAGAGTTGTTGTTGGAAGCTGTGTACAGCATTAAGGACTTTTCAGATCATGGGGCCTAATAATTTATTTGGAATAAGAGGCAACCCTGCAGGTAGGAGGAATGAGCAGCTACTGTCTGTATGAGAGAAGTGCGCGCACACGCATCGCATGCACACACACGCGCGCGCACACACACACACACACACACACACACACACACACGTGTGTGCGCGCACACACACACACACACACACACACACACACACACAAACACCACCCGTCCATGCCAAAGTTGTCTTTTCAACAGCATATGCAAAGACAGTCAAGGGGTGATTTTTCTTTGCAACTGGCTACAATAAAATGGATGTTTATAGGCTATTTGTTTCTGTAGTCTACAACATCTTTTGCATGGACCGTATGAGAAGCCTGGTGACGCACTTACTGCCTTTAAATTTCCCGTGATTGGCGAACCGACAGTCACTGACTAGGCTATAACTGCGCGCAACATTATGGAATATAATCTATTCTATATTATATAGATATTCAATATGTATCCTTATATTTCAATGGTAATCAGCACCATCTGTGGGCTTCTCTTGCTAATGTTTACTGAGTCGACTCACACGACTTCATGTTGCTGCGCAGTGCCAACTGCCAACGCAGTTTCAAGGCCTTAAGACTCTCGTAGATATGAAGGTAAAAGTCAACATGATTTACTCGATACATCTACAATAGTCTTGATCTAAGGCTACAGATCAACAATAGTGTTGTGATGTATATTTAACGATGTATTTCTTTTCAATACATGCATAGAACGCACTTACCTTAAGAGCTTAAGAGTTCAGTTGAGAGCTTTCCCTCCAACGTGTTGAATGTTGACATCCGGTCAAGGTTAGTCTCGCGTTAGTACTATTGCCTCCCTGCGGAAAATCTCATTTCCACCTGAAATAAATGACAAATGAGATGCGGTGCGGGGGGGCCGCCAGCAGGGGGGGGCCCCGACTAGGCTGATACAAATATTTTTACAGCAAAAAAAAAAGAAAAAAGTTGATTTATATTGGTCAAATAGAACCGAATTAGACCCGAATTAGACCGAATTAGACCCGAAATTTTGTGCATGTTCCCGCGGGGAGGCCCTGCGATTCTGCGTTACGCCACTGGTTTACCAGGCTATGGGTGATGTACACAACCATCGTCTGGCAGGACAGTGAGGCTTATTGGACCTTTACCCTGCCTGACATGGATGCTTTGATGCCAGCAAACACACATAAACTACAGATTTAACCTGTCTGATAGCAACACTGGTAAATAAATGGTTGTACCGATTCTGCAGCTAAGCCTTACCATGATTCCCATGAGCACCTTCAAAGTCCAATTCCAATTCATAACACATGTGTTATCAGTTAGATACTATACCTATGTTGCAATTATTTATTTTGGGACCGCAATGGAATGAAGTCTTTTGACTTTTTGTGCTATTCGGATAACTCTACTGTACTATTCACCTCTGTGAATTGTATCATGAATTTTTCAAATAAATCAAATCAAGAATGAAGTCAACTAATCAGTGCTGAAGTCTTCCCCGTAAAACCCTTTAAGCTTGCGTGGTTGAAGCTCTGAATATGCCCAGAGTAGTTAATCCTGTTTAGGGACTGATGTACATCGGTATCATAATGAAACCTCATTTTGCTCAAGGTCTTAAAGAAAAATACCATGGCTTTTTCTTTTTCTGATTTTTTTTTATATTGATGTTATTTTATCATCAAAATCATAGTTATTTTTGCCAATTATTTGGAGGCCACCGGTGGGCCCCAACCCACATGTTGAGATCCACGGTTCTCCATGTGTGGTCCAGGGGGAACCCCTGTAGATACGTAACTACCTACTTCCATTCGTGCCATCAATAATGGAAGCAGGAGGAGGTAGCTATTATTATCTGGATCTTGTGATCATGTCTCTATGTCTATGTTTATGTCTTGTGTATGTTTACTGTGTTTTGGAGTTTCTTATTAGTGTCTGCTGTAACATAAAGTGCCCAGATTGGGACATGATAAACTTGAACTTGAACTTGTCCTAACTAACCTGTCCTATTTGCCCAGTCTCATGTCCGGTCTGTCAGCCATGGACACGAAGGCTAGCGGTCGGCTAGGGATCCTGACCATCACCTACTACCTGTGGACCACATTCATAACTGTCATTGTGGGTATAGTGCTGGTGCTACTCATTCACCCAGGCACGGGAACCGAGAAGGAAGGTCACCATGGAGGATCAGGGCCTGTCATGACCTCTGCCGATGCTCTTTTAGATCTAATCAGGTACAGATTGTGTCTCTCTCTCTCTCTCTCTCTCTCTCTCTCTCTCACACACGCAGGCACGCAGGCACGCACACACGCACGCACGCACGCACACGCACACGCACACGCACACGCACACGCACACACACACACACACACACACACACACACACACTCCACATGCTCCATCGAACGATTTTCAACACGAGACTCCATAATGCGACAACGTATCAGGCTTAAATGGCCGTCAACTATTGCCTTGCATCGTGTGTGTGTGTGTGTGTGTGTGTGTGTGTGTGTGTGTGTGTGTGTGTGTGTGTGTGTGTGTGTGTGTGTGTGTGTGTGTGTGTGTGTGTGTGTGTGTGTGTGTGTGTGTGTGTGTGTGTGTGTGTGTGTGTGTGGTTTCCTGGTAGGAGATGAGCTGTTTGTGGTGATGGAGTATCTGGCTGGCGGTTCGCTAACAGACGTGGTGACAGAGACCTGCATGGACGAGGCTCAGATCGCTGCTGTCTGCAGAGAGGTACGTAGAGACCGGGAGAGGAATGCAGAAAAGAGAGTGGAGGAGCAGGGAGGAGATAAAAGGAAGAGAGAGTTGGGGTATTAGGGAAAGGAATGGAGGAGGGAGGTTGAAGAGGAGGGTGACTTGGTATAGTAGAGGTCATCATAGAGGTCAGACTGCATTGGACAGCACAAACATTTTAGTTTATGTCTCTCTCTCTCTCCAGTGTATCCAGGCTCTTGAGTTCCTCCATGCAAACCAGGTCATCCACAGAGATATTAAGAGCGACAACGTACTGCTGGGAATGGATGGATCAGTCAAACTCAGTAAGGGAACACACACACACACACACACACACACACACACACACACACACACACACACACACACACACACGCACACACACACACACACACACACACACACACACACAGATCTTAAAAGTCCTTAAATTGTCACTTTAGAAATGTGCAGATACCCTGTATACACTTATACTGTATGTTGATTTGTTTACTGTTGAGTGAGAAAACAATGACAACGACCCACAGGTTGAGAACCACAGTGTTAGCACACAAGACATTCTTCTTTATACAGTGCTTAACTGAACGTTAAGAAAAGGATATTTATTGCGTTGAACTTCCCATAACAATTCAACTAAAAGGGTACCTCTGTACAACACTGATTAAACTGACCCCCCGCCCCCTCTATCTCTCTCTCTGTCTCTTTTCCTCTCTCTCCCCTCCAGCCGATTTTGGCTTCTGTGCCCAGATTACCCCAGAGCAGAGCAAACGCAGCACCATGGTGGGGACTCCATATTGGATGGCCCCTGAGGTGGTGACCAGGAAGGCCTATGGGCCTAAAGTGGACATCTGGTCCCTGGGCATAATGGCAATAGAGATGGTGGAGGGCGAGCCCCCGTACCTCAACGAGAACCCTCTCAGGGTGAGTGTGTTGGCGGGCACTTAAATACTGTAATTATAATCATACATTTGTTTAATTCTGTAAACAAGGCCGACCGTCTAAAAGCCTGGCCTTTAAACACTGTGATTCTCCTTACACCCAACTGGAAATTGGCCAAAGGGTGGTGCTAGAGGAAAAACCATGGGGTTTTTCAAATAGTTAGGGTTCATCTTCCATGGCTCTGAATGTGCTTAGCAAGTTTCATGGCAATGAATCTACCCATTTGATTTTGGGATAACTTGTGCGCAGGTGCAACGTTTGGCCTATGGGTGGTGCTAGATGAAAGGATTTGGGATCACCTAAATCAGTAGGGTGAATCCTTGCTGAACACATTAAGTTTCATGACAATCTGCCCATTAGATTTTGCGATGATATGAGTGCAACTGGATATTTTGGCCTATGGGTGGCACCATGGCAATCCAACCAGTAGTTTTCAAGATAATGGTGAACAGACCGTCTAATCAACCTAGCAATCCTTAGAGTCCCACCGTTACTGGTCCTAAAAATCCTAAATATTATAGACCTTTTATGTAGAAAGTCTGATAGTTTGTCATTTCCCTGGACAGCGGTTATAAACAGGAAGTTCACAATGGTTGGAATGTTCAGGACGGTATTGTTATTGTTTACAGGATGAAGCTGTCTGTAATATATGAATGAGTCCATATTCTAATATTTGAACAGAATTTTCATAAAAATGTACATGAACAGTTCCACTTTTTACAACTGTCTTTGCTTCACTGCTGGAACATAATGCTGTATATTCATACCATCACAGATTTTCAAGATTCAACCTCTTTTGCTGGCTCTCTTCTTAGCAGACAATACATTTAGCGACAACAAGAAATTTGTGACACACAAACGTGTTGTAATTTGTAGGTTTGTGTAAGGTCTAAAACGTTTGAGAAAGAATCATCTACATACAGTACACTCTATCATTGACGAGAGAAGTGGAGAATTGGGCGCTTCTACTGTGACTACTGTATGTATGGATGAATGCAAATTAAAATATTGACAGTACATATGTTGTACATTGTCATGTGGAAACCAGGAAATGGAAAAAAGAGCCTGTGTTCCAATGGACGTAATATAGTTAGTTACTATTTTGGCAGCTCTTCTTAATACTTTTCATTGGTTAAATATTTATAAACTCCACAGACCGATTTCACCTCTTAAAATCTCTATACTTAAAAAAACAGAGTTGTAACTGTACTTGGTATGCTCTTGTTTCACTCTACACCAAATCTCACAATCTCAAAAAGCTCACAACGTGTCTGCTATTTTTAGCGAATGTTCCACTCGGAATAGCGATGCTTGGGTTCAAGTGGTTAATCACTTTACATGTTTTATTTTAAATAGCTAAAATAGCAGATCTACAAGCTCACGAGGCTTGTAGATCTGCTACTTTTACTACTTTTGCGTGACAACAAGCTTGCTATGACAAAGTAGGGCATTAATATGGAGATACAAGGTTTCTGTATGACCGCAACGATAAAGATAGTTATATCATCGCATCTTACCTTGCTCTGTTTGTCTTACCATTCTGTAAAAATGTGTTGAGTTACCATGTGCTGTTGTCATACAGGCTCTGTATCTGATTGACACCAATGGGACTCCTGAGCTGCAGAGTCCAGAGAAGCTGTCCCCTGTCTTCAGGTCCTTTCTGTCTCGCTGTCTGGAGATGGACGTGGAGAAACGAGGAAGTGGCAAAGAGCTGCTGCAGGTAAGCAGTGGTGGAAGAAGTTCTCGCATGTTTTACTTAAGTAAAAGTATCAATACTGCTATGTAGAAATACTCTCTTACAAGTAAAAGTCTGTAATTCAAAATGTTTTTGAGTAAGTACAAAAGTATTGTTATCAAAATGTACTTAAAGTACCAAAAGCAGAAAGTGCTCATTATGCAGAATGTCCCATTTCACAACTTTTCAAATGTATAAAGATCTTTTGAGAATAGCAGATCTTCAAGCTCACAATGCGTCGCATTGCAATGGCCGAAATGTATATAGGGCTGAAGTAGTTAATGTATGTTTTGTAATAATTATCAAAATCTACAAAGTAACTAGTAACTAAAGTTTTCAAATAATTGTAGTGGAGCATGAGCAAGTATGATATTTGCCTCTCGGATGTAGTGGAGTAGAAGTAAAAGTACAGAAATTTGGAAATACGGCTATTTTCCACTGTGTCGTTAACTTTCTCTTTTCTGCGTGTCCCTGCAGCACCCATTCCTGAAAATGGCCAAGCCTTTGTCCAGCCTCACACCCTTAATCTTGGCAGCCAAGGAGGCAATGAGGAGCAACCGCTAAGCAGCAATGCCAGTGGATACTGTGATAACTCTCATCCTCTACTGGTCTATTTATGATAATCAGGGCAGGAATCTAACCGTTTTTTTTTTCTCCAACATTTTTGTTCACCAGCCACTTTGACTATTTTACCGACGAGGAGAACCTTCAAATAAAGATTGCCTCCTGCGTGCCAAAGTGGCTCTGATGGAGGAGACGTACAGTACTGTAACACCAGCCGGTGTTAATTTTCTACCCCGATGACATCCCTTAGCTTAGCAACTTTGAATGGTTCTCATGTCTGATAATTGGTTCGTGTCTCTGATTGCTGATAATTTTGCTAATCTTCAAATTACTTTGCACAATCTCCAGGGTTTCTCGACTGATACTAGATTTAGTTTTAGATTTGGTGGCCATGTGCCTTTTTAGCCTGTGTGCCTTTTGTGCCGTGCAGCGAACCCCTCTACTCCACATTTTATCAGCATGTTCTACAATACCGAGGCAGGGATGTGAGGATTCTTTTTGTTTTTTTCCAGTTTCCCATTCATTTGTTAAGTGTCCCTTCTTCTTACCTGCATATTTGTGTTAGTGATTAACCAAGAGTTGATGCACAAAAACGCACCATTTTTTTTCTCAAACCAACACAGACTTCATTCATTCCTTCTCTCACACACATGAATGGTGTACGGAAACAAATTTGAACACAATGGTTGTTGTCATGTCAGAACTGTCTCAGTTGTAACTGACTGCCATTGTTGGAGAATATGCATTTTTCATATGTTGTATTTTGTTATTTCCTCCACATGCCATGCCTTGATGTTAGTTTAAATGCAACACATATATTATGTTGTATAACAGTGTCCCTTTAAAATATTGTTTTTTAAATTTGTATACAGAACTGGAGGACCTTTTTGCATTGTTTTGTATATTATGTACTTTCATTGGCTGATGTCCAGTCTTCATCTGAAAAGTTTTCTCCAGCTTTTTTAAAAGTTTGTCTATCATTGTGTTATATTTACAACTAATATGAAAAATGGCCATATTATGAACCACATTCTTTTTTAATTGTTTTTCACATCAATTCTATCTCACTGTGCATTAATGAACTGGATTGATAAGTGACAGCATAAGACCAGGGTAGAAAAAGAAATCATAATTCCTTGTGTTTGTATTTTTAACCTGCTTGGAGTAACAGATAGGTGGGATTCACCACAGATGATAAACACTCCCAGTGAGACCATTATACTGTATGAAAGCATTTGGAAGTAAATGAAATATTTGTTATGTTGGCAATTTACCTGAAACTACCCCAGCTGCCCTGATGCAGCAAACCCCAGTTACTGTATCTGGTACCCTACACAGGTAAAGACCATAGAATCCCTCAGAAATACCATTTGATTAAGTTTTCACAGAGCTCATATTAGCCATGAGAGTTTTGAAGAACCCACCTGAGGTCATGGAGAGGGATATTACTCCCTGCCTAGAACGACTAAAACTACTTCTGTCCCATAAGCCCTGTCTGCCAAGAACGACTAAAACGACTTTTAATTTAAAAAAAAATTTTTTCTTTTTTCCCCCTTTTTTTCTTTTTTTTTTGACCCAAAGACCAAGGAGATATGATTTGTTGAAGATCTAGACTCCCATCCACTTCCTTGTTAACTTAAAACTTAAACATTTTGTATCTCGGCTCCTGAGTACTTTTTTTTTCAATGAAAAATCTCTGGCAGTGGGCAAACGCAAAAAAATAAAGTTCTGGCAGTGAATGAGTTAAGTCATAGGACATAGGATTCTAGCCTAGAGCACATATTCCAGTCAAAAGGTTAACAATACTGTATGTTTTAAATAATAAAGCCAAGGACTCCTACGTGTGAATCAAAAGCCTTGTGAAATCACAGCATGTAAGTTATTATTAAAGATGAACTTGGAATGGACTCCATATCTATTTTTTCATGGGAAAAGTCAACGAATGTCATTGCTGTGAGTTACATTTCTGGACACCAGATGGCACTATTGAACTGATACACTATAAAAAAGACTAATTTAGCTGGATGCAGAAGGCTGGATACAGTCTGTCAGAAACTGTCTGAAACCTATGACTTCCCTCTCATTTGTGATCTATTCTAATCTCTGTTCTGGTGGAAGGACTGCTGAAGTGGAAGTTGTTCCTTCGAAATATGTGTTAAATGTTACATTTCAACATGAATTTACTTGCCAGCTATTAACAAACAAATAATTTATTGAGTGATGTGTTTCAACAATCCATAAGGAATAAAAGACTGTGGGGAAAATTACCTTACCTCTTGAAAAAGTTCCTGAGTTCCTGGGAAAGTATCTGCACTGGAAAAGAGGCAATTGACTCTTCAATGTACCAAAATAAGACCACCTCATAAGAGTACAGTGGGATCTCGCTTTGGCACTACAATGGCCCCAGGGACCAGGGCCCATCAAAAAAAGCAAAGGAAAAAAATTACTGAAAATGAATTAATCCTTTCAACTGGCACAGTCATATAATTTCCCCCTTCAGTGGATACAGGTGTGTATTTGCCTATGGAGGAAGTAATTTGAATGGCTGTTACGCTTCACTGCTAACCACTGATAAGTGAAATACTGAATTTATTGTGTGACTTTTTATTTTGGCTTCAATCAATATAAAAGCAAGTGCAATTTAGCCATAGTGTTAAATTACAGTAATGTGTTCAAAGTTTTACATTGTGTACTCTTTTAATATCACACTTGTGTTGCAGGATCAACTGCCTCTCCAGTACTCAGTCTCCTGTATTCAAGTGTGTTTGTCTAGGAGAGACTGTCATTCTGAGCTGTACAGCAAGTACAGGAGTTGATAATGATCTAAGTTGGTAACTGCAGAAACCCTCTGTTTTATCAAATTAGTGAGCGTGAATCTGACAACCCTGGTCATATCAGCATAGTGGCTCTGAACCAGACTTCACTCTGACCAGTGGAGTCAAGGCTGAAGATGCAGGAGATCACTATGGATGTATATGATAATCAGTGATATGCACACAGTGAGTACAAAAAACTCAGTCTGATTAAGCAGCCACCACCACCAATGTAGGAAAAACTCTGACGTGGACCATAAATGCTGTATACATCCCCTTTGTCTTCATCTCAAATCAGAAGAGGAAGTGAAACACAGATTTGAATAAACATGATAGTGAATTTTTCTCCCTCTAACAATAGAACAGTACCAGCCACAGATGTTCTTCCCCAACTTAATTCATTTAATTTCATAATGTTCCCAACTGAAAGACACAAAAAAAAATTTTAATACGTTTGTTTAATGGAAATTCCATGGTTAGTTGTCATGGTTGACTCTAATACCGAACAAAAACACATCTTGCTGCCCTTTCTTTTTTCTACTCGGAACACTGTCCAGGATCCAGGGTTTGAGTGACAGGGGTCTGGCCACTCAGACTGGCCTCACAGCTCACTGAGCCCGCCTTCCTCCACTCATCTGCAGTGAGGGTCAGGGTATTGCTCCAGATGTAGTGGCCGTCCCTCCCCAGGACCTCCTGGCTGCCTGACACCCCAGAGGACCTGCTGCTGCCCCCACCTTCCAGCCCAGAGTCCAGGTGGAGGGGAAGCCCCTGTTGGCCAGACACACCAGTGTGGCACTGCCCTGCTCCATCTCCACTCTGGAGGGAGGGAGGACGGTCAGGGTGGGCCGCACCAAACCCACTGGAGGAGAGAGAGGAAGAGAAGGAGTAGGGAGAATAGAGATGTGGAACAATAAGAGAGGACATGACTCATTGTAAATGTTTCTGAATAAGAGCATAAACAACATTATTTCAAATGTAAGATTAGTTCATATAGTAATAAAGAATGAGTTCCATGTTTCTGCTTTACAGTGTTTGACCAATATAGAACATCTCAGAGGTGACTGAAGGTTGACAAAGGTGTCATTGTGGAAGACTTCAGTTAATACATTCATCTCTGTCTCTTTCACTTCCCTTTCAGTATATCCAAACTATTGAACCATGAAAAGTGAACACATTACACACTGTTTTGGTTTAATTGTAAAATCTATATAATGAAATTATGAAATTAAATCTGAAAGTCCATATATTAATATTGTGTGTGCATGCATCTTTAGAAATCTGAATCAAATGTAACAAATTGGATTTGAGCTTATGCAACTAAACAATCAATCTATTGCCACACAATTTGACAAAAATGGGGGGAAATTAGATCCTTGTCTGAGTAGCTGGTATTATCTCAGACATACACACAAATAAATATATACTTGAGAGTGAATGATGCTGTGGTGTAAACTGTCTATCTGCACTGTTGATGAAAAGGCTCAGATTAAGAATTTTGTTCTAAATGAAAGGAAATAAAACTGAAATATATGGTATATAGATATATTTTTTAACACACACACACACACACACACACACACACACACACACACACACACACACACACACACACACACACACACACACACACACACAATTTAATAAAAGCAATGGTTTGTTTGTAAATATTAAATAATCAGTTGTACTCCACCAAAAGTACACCACAGTGATACAGACTTGAGCGACCTCCTGCACTTAAAACACACCTCTTTACAACTCAAGCTACAGTTTCACAAAGTCAGTTTTGTCATAAAAATGCAGCTAATCCAATATTGTGATTTGTTTGATCAAATATGTTAATTGATATTATTTAATCAAATACAATTTATTTATTCAATGCTGTTTTCTGATTCTGCTATTTGTTTAATGAATAGGAAACCTTAGTCATAGATAGATACATCATTGTTGTCTTTTCTTGATAGCTACAATCTAAAAGAACAACTCAAGCTACAGTTTCACAAAATCTGTTTTGTCATGGAAATGCAGCTAATCCAATATTGTCATTAGTTTGATCAAATATATGTTAATTGATATTATTAAAGCAAATAAAATGTATTTATTTAATTTGTTTAATGAATAGGATACTTTAGTTATAGATAGATAGATATTATAATAATTATCGTGTTTTATTTCCTGGATCATAATCTTAAGATTCCAAACTATTTGAGATAAAGTATAAAATAAAGTTGTAAAGTTTCAATGAAAAGCTTTTTCATGCACATCACACAATAAACCCCAGTAATCCAAAATTGATTTGTTAACATTTCTAATTTTGCTGAAGTATTTTTATTCCAGTAAATGTATCTTACTAAAGTATTTCCCATCCATTCATTGTGTTCCTCATAATGTTCAGTGTGTTGAGAGCAGATAGATCATTTCCATAGAGAGGAGACTTTGCATTGTCAGCTGATTCTGAGAAGGTTTATATTCCTCAGAGCTGTCACTCAACACAACATAAACCAGAGCAACCATGACTCTCATCACCATCCTCATCTGTACACTGGTCTGCTGCTGTTTCATAGGTCAGTATGTGTAAACAGAATGTGTTTTTCACTATTTATTAATATTTAATTATGAGATTTAATTCATATTTGGTTTCTTTCTGCAGGATCCAGCAGTCAGGTGACTGTGACTCAGCCTCCATTCATGACAGTTACGACAGGATCTGCTGTTACTCTGACTTGTAAAACTAACAAAGCTGTTTATACAGATTCTGCTGGACATTATCTGCACTGGTATGAACAGAAAACTGGAGAGCCACCTAAGCTTCTAATAAAACTAATAAATCAGCGTGAATCCCAAACACCAGCTCGGTTTAGTGCCAGTGGAAGCAGCACTGACTTCACTTTGACCATCAGTGGAGTTCAGAATGAAGACCTTGCAGCAGTTTACTACTGTCAGAGTTTTCATTACATAAACAGTGTCCATATGTTCACACAGTGATTTATAGTCGTACAAAAACCTCCCTCAGTCAGACTGCATAGACACTGATCTGTTACAGCAGGAACCTACTGCAGCTGTTGAAGGGGAAGATACTCTGACACAGACCACTGAACACAAAACTATGGTTTCAAAGCAAAAATTCCCCAAATAATCAATCGGTCACAATCATTTTCCATTAAAAGTGTACAATTATAAACCTCTGATTTGACCAAACATGTTTTACAACAGAGAATTCCTGCTACTGTTACTACTCTTCTACCCTTCACTACTGACAGGCATGTACCAGAAAGTAATTACACAAAACATACATTTTTCTTCAAATATCACACTTTATTAGCTAATTTATTATGCAATTCATCCAAGCAAAGAAACACAAACAAGCAAAACCCAGTTAGTTATGGGTATATAGCATTTTACCATTTCAGGTTGGTTTATAGAAGGAAGAACAGATTTATATCAGGTGTAAAAACAGCAACAACAACAACAACTCCATAATATCACTTCTGTCTTTTCTCTACTCAGAACACTGTCCAGGGTCCAGGGTTTGAGTGACAGGGGTCTGGCCACTCAGACTGGCCTCACAGCTCACTGAGCCCGCCTTCCTCCACTCATCTGCAGTGAGGGTCAGGGTATTGCTCCAGATGAAGTGGCCGTCCCTCCCCAGGACCTCCTGGCTGCCTGACACCCCAGAGGACCTGCTGCTGCCCCCCACCTTCCAGCCCAGAGTCCAGGTGGAGGGGAAGCCCCTGTTGGCCAGACACACCAGTGTAGCACTGCCCTGCTCCATCTCCACTCTGGAGGGAGGGAGGACGGTCAGGGTGGGCCGCACCAAACCCACTGGAGGAGAGAGAGGAACAGTAGGAGTAGGGAGAATAGAGATGTGGAACAATATGAAGAGAGGACATGACTCATTGTAAATGTTTCTGAATAAGAGCATAAACAACATTATTTCAAATGTTAGATTAGTTCATAGTAATAAAGAATGAGTTCCATGTTTCTGTTTACAGTGTTTGACCAATATAGAACATCTCAGAGGTGACTGAAGGTTGACAAAGGTGTCATTGTGGAAGACTTCAGTTAATACATTCATCTCTGTCTCTTTCACTTCCCTTTCAGTATATCCAAACTATTGAACCATGAAAACACATTACACACAGTTTTGGTTTAAATGTAAAATCTATATGATGAAATTATCAAATTAAATCTAAAAATCCATATATTAATATTGTGTGCATGCATATTTAGAAATCTGAATCAAATGTAACAAATGGGATTTGAGCTTATGCAACTAAACAATCAATCTATTGCCACACAATTTGACAAAAATGGGGGGGGGGATTAGATCCTTGTTTGAGTAGCTGGTGTTATCTCACACATACACACAAAAAAATTATTATACTTGAGAGTGAATGATGCTGTGGTGTAAACATAAATATCTACAGTGTTGATGAAAGGTCACAGATTAAGAATTTTGTTCTAAATTAAAGGAAATAAAACAGAAATATATGGTATATAGATGAAATGTTTTACTTTTAACACACACACACACACACACACACACACACACACACACACAATATAATAAAAGCTATGGTTTGCTTGTAAATATTAAATAATCGGTTGTACTTACAGTCAACGGTGAGTTTGGTGCCTCCACCAAACGTGTACCACAGTGATACAGACTCATTCAGTGGCCGTACAAAAACCTCCTGCGCTTAAAACACACCTCTTTACAACTCAAGCTACAGTTTCACAAAATATGTTTTGTCATAAGAATGCAGCTAATCCAATATTGTGATTAGTTTGATCAAATATGTTAATCGATATTATTTCATCAAATACAATTGATTTATTGTCTCCGCCGTAGGTGGAGAGTATGTTTTCGCTTCGTCCCGCCGTGTGTGAGCATGGCCCCTAGCCAAGCTAACACTGGTCAAGCTCCACGTGACACGTGTCAATATGTTGACACCAATGCCTTTGATTGGCTAGAGGGACGCATGACGAAATAAAATTCTATAAATAGGTGTGTCACTTCAAAAAGCCGTTTACATTTTTGAAGTGAGGTAAGACAGGATCAATCAGTCTTGATTGGAACAGTACCTTCCAGTCCAAATCACCCGTCCGTGCGTGTGTGTGTCCCTCTGAGAACACCTAACATTGGTCAAGCAAAGGCGCAGAAGGCCAAAGCTAAGAAAGCATACTCATCTACAACAGGGACATCAGGCAGTCTCCTCCACAGTTGCCCCTGTCAGCCTCACAGCTGAAGAGCTGGAGGAGGAACAGCAGAAGGTTCAAGAGCTGCAGAATCGTATCCAGAAGGCTTCCCGTCGTACGTCGCTCGTTCCTCTGGGCAGAGACAGAATCTACAAACAATACTGGCTTTTCCCTTCCACCTGTGCTCTGTTTGTGGAGGATGATTACTTTGGGCTGACGGAGGACATGCTGGAACCCCACCCTGCATCTCTACAGGATGAACAGATGGAGGATGAAGGACAGCAGGACACACAGATGGACACCATACATAGCCCCACCTGTATCCCTGCCAGTTGCCTGCCAGTCATACGCCCCAACCAATGGGCCTTCTACAGCTCGTGGAGGAGGTGGAGCAGCTGATGGAGGCATTGAACCCGCGAGGTCACAGAGAGAGCAGCCTCAAGGAGACGCTACACCAGGAGAAAGACAGAATCACACAGATACTGAACAACACTGCTGCTGTCAAATATAATTATAAAACCAAGGCCCCAGAATCCCTTGCTACAGCTGAGAGTTTCGTGGAGAGCCGACTCAGAGATATGCTGTTGGACATTGAGGAAAGAATCTACGAAGGAAATCTGGGAACGCTGAAGATAACGGAGAGAGAGACATGGAGATCAGCATTGGAGAGAGGACAATATGAACTGCTGGCTGCTGATGGCAGAAAGAACGGAGAGATGAATGGTGGAGAGGAGATGGAGGTGGATGACTCTCAGCCAGTGAACAGTACCGTCCACTGCCTTGCTCATGCCCTGTTTCAGATATAACAGGAAATCGAACGCAGGTTCCTCCAAGTTCCTCTGGGCGGCGAGGAGTCCAAGAAAGACAAGAAGAGCGGTAAAAACAGGAAGAAAAAATGACGACCGTCCAGTGACAGTGACAATGGCAGTGCCAGTGGTAAGATGGTTTTGGAACGTTGGAGAGAATCTCTGCAGTCCTGCTCCAGTCTTTCCCAAGTGTTTGTCCACCTGTCCACTTTGGAAAAGAGCATCATTTGGGCAAAGTCTCTCTTCAACGCTCGCTGCAAACTGTGCAGACGGAAAGGAGACGCAGAGACTATGTTACTGTGTGACGGATGTGACCGAGGACATCATTTGCAGTGTTTGAGACCCAGACTGAAGTCTGTCCCGGAAGGAGACTGGTTCTGTCCAAGCTGTCGTCCCAAGCAGCGCTCTGTCCGTCCCGTGTCTGTTTTCGCTTCGTCCCGCCGTGTGTGAGCATGGCCCCTAGCCAAGCTAACACTGGTCAAGCTCCACGTGACACGTGTCAATATGTTGACACCAATGCCTTTGATTGGCTAGAGGGACGCATGACGAAATAAAATTCTATAAATAGGTGTGTCACTTCAAAAAGCCGTTTACGTTTCTTGAAGTGAGGTAAGACAGGATCAATCAGTCTTGATTGGAACAGTACCTTCCAGTCCAAATCACCCGTCCGTGCGTGTGTGTGTCCCTCTGAGAACACCTAACATTGGTCAAGCAAAGGCGCAGAAGGCCAAAGCTAAGAAAGCATACTCATCTACAACAGGGACATCAGGCAGTCTCCTCCACAGTTGCCCCTGTCAGCCTCACAGCTGAAGAGCTGGAGGAGGAACAGCAGAAGGTTCAAGAGCTGCAGAATCGTATCCAGAAGGCTTCCCGTCGTACGTCGCTCGTTCCTCTGGGCAGAGACAGAATCTACAAACAATACTGGCTTTTCCCTTCCACCTGTGCTCTGTTTGTGGAGGATGATTACTTTGGGCTGACGGAGGACATGCTGGAACCCCACCCTGCATCTCTACAGGATGAACAGATGGAGGATGAAGGACAGCAGGACACACAGATGGACACCATACATAGCCCCACCTGTATCCCTGCCAGTTGCCTGCCAGTCATACGCCCCAACCAATGGGCCTTCTACAGCTCGTGGAGGAGGTGGAGCAGCTGATGGAGGCATTGAACCCGCGAGGTCACAGAGAGAGCAGCCTCAAGGAGACGCTACACCAGGAGAAAGACAGAATCACACAGATACTGAACAACACTGCTGCTGTCAAATATAATTATAAAACCAAGGCCCCAGAATCCCTTGCTACAGCTGAGAGTTTCGTGGAGAGCCGACTCAGAGATATGCTGTTGGACATTGAGGAAAGAATCTACGAAGGAAATCTGGGAACGCTGAAGATAACGGAGAGAGAGACATGGAGATCAGCATTGGAGAGAGGACAATATGAACTGCTGGCTGCTGATGGCAGAAAGAACGGAGAGATGAATGGTGGAGAGGAGATGGAGGTGGATGACTCTCAGCCAGTGAACAGTACCGTCCACTGCCTTGCTCATGCCCTGTTTCAGATATAACAGGAAATCGAACGCAGGTTCCTCCAAGTTCCTCTGGGCGGCGAGGAGTCCAAGAAAGACAAGAAGAGCGGTAAAAACAGGAAGAAAAAATGACGACCCGTCCAGTGACAGTGACAATGGCAGTGCCAGTGGTAAGATGGTTTTGGAACGTTGGAGAGAATCTCTGCAGTCCTGCTCCAGTCTTTCCCAAGTGTTTGTCCACCTGTCCACTTTGGAAAAGAGCATCATTTGGGCAAAGTCTCTCTTCAACGCTCGCTGCAAACTGTGCAGACGGAAAGGAGACGCAGAGACTATGTTACTGTGTGACGGATGTGACCGAGGACATCATTTGCAGTGTTTGAGACCCAGACTGAAGTCTGTCCCGGAAGGAGACTGGTTCTGTCCAAGCTGTCGTCCCAAGCAGCGCTCTGTCCGTCCCGTGTCTGTTTTCGCTTCGTCCCGCCGTGTGTGAGCATGGCCCCTAGCCAAGCTAACACTGGTCAAGCTCCACGTGACACGTGTCAATATGTTGACACCAATGCCTTTGATTGGCTAGAGGGACGCATGACGAAATAAAATTCTATAAATAGGTGTGTCACTTCAAAAAGCCGTTTACGTTTCTTGAAGTGAGGTAAGACAGGATCAATCAGTCTTGATTGGAACAGTACCTTCCAGTCCAAATCACCCGTCCGTGCGTGTGTGTGTCCCTCTGAGAACACCTAACATTGGTCAAGCAAAGGCGCAGAAGGCCAAAGCTAAGAAAGCATACTCATCTACAACAGGGACATCAGGCAGTCTCCTCCACAGTTGCCCCTGTCAGCCTCACAGCTGAAGAGCTGGAGGAGGAACAGCAGAAGGTTCAAGAGCTGCAGAATCGTATCCAGAAGGCTTCCCGTCGTACGTCGCTCGTTCCTCTGGGCAGAGACAGAATCTACAAACAATACTGGCTTTTCCCTTCCACCTGTGCTCTGTTTGTGGAGGATGATTACTTTGGGCTGACGGAGGACATGCTGGAACCCCACCCTGCATCTCTACAGGATGAACAGATGGAGGATGAAGGACAGCAGGACACACAGATGGACACCATACATAGCCCCACCTGTATCCCTGCCAGTTGCCTGCCAGTCATACGCCCCAACCAATGGGCCTTCTACAGCTCGGTGGAGGAGGTGGAGCAGCTGATGGAGGCATTGAACCCGCGAGGTCACAGAGAGAGCAGCCTCAAGGAGACGCTACACCAGGAGAAAGACAGAATCACACAGATACTGAACAACACTGCTGCTGTCAAATATAATTATAAAACCAAGGCCCCAGAATCCCTTGCTACAGCTGAGAGTTTCGTGGAGAGCCGACTCAGAGATATGCTGTTGGACATTGAGGAAAGAATCTACGAAGGAAATCTGGGAACGCTGAAGATAAGGGAGAGATAGACATGGAGATCAGCATTGGAGAGAGGACAATATGAACTGCTGGCTGCTGATGGCAGAAAGAACGGAGAGATGAATGGTGGAGAGGAGATGGAGGTGGATGACTCTCAGCCAGTGAACAGTACCGTCCACTGCCTTGCTCATGCCCTGTTTCAGATAGAACAGGAAATCGAACGCAGGTTCCTCCAAGTTCCTCTGGGCGGCGAGGAGTCCAAGAAAGACAAGAAGAACGGTAAAAACAGGAAGAAAAAATGACGATCCGTCCAGTGACAGTGACAATGGCAGTGCCAGTGGTAAGATGGTTTTGGAACGTTGGAGAGAATCTCTGCAGTCCTGCTCCAGTCTTTCCCAAGTGTTTGTCCACCTGTCCACTTTGGAAAAGAGCATCATTTGGGCAAAGTCTCTCCTCAACGCTCGCTGTAAACTGTGCAGACGGAAAGGAGACGCAGAGACTATGTTACTGTGTGACGGATGTCACACAGTAACATAGTCACTCCTCCTCTTCCTCCGATTCGTCCTCCTCCTCAGAGGAAGAATCGTCAGCTGAGGAAGAGGAGCCAGTGAGCAGCAGTGAGAGGTCTGTAGCAGCGAAGTTGCCCCCGTCCTCCAAGTTGGTCAAACGGGGACCTAAAGATCAACAGGTGCCATCCAGAAACAGCAGCTCTGCTGGAAAGAACTCTTCATTGGTCAGTTTTACGTGACATCACAATATGTAATATAAATATATAAATAGGAGGCTGAGATCACACAATGTAACTAACTCCCATTATGCAAACTAAAGAATCAGCAAATGAGCATCTGAAACCTGATGAAGACGCAAAGGCGCAGAAAGCCAAAGCTAAGAAACAGAGATAAGGAATGAAATTAAACAGAGCTAAGAAACATAGAGAAAGAATGAAATTAATCAGAGACAAAGAATCGCTAAATGATAAAAGACGAAGACTAGCCATGAATGCTGACAATATGACACAGCAAAGATTGCTACAATCTCTGGAAGAAAAAGTAGAAGAGTCTGTAGAGAACATCGAAAGGAAAAAAGGGAAGTGGTCAAAGTATTCAAGTAATGAAAGACAACATCAACAAGAACATAACACCAGTAAGAAGAGACGGTACAGATCACAAGAACTAGAAGTTGATGAAGCTGCTCTCGCATTCTTAAAGAAGATGTCAGAAAGTGGACCCAATTATGTCTGTGGTTCCTGTGAACGAATGCTCTACAGAGAATCAGTGGCAGAGTTTAAACCTGGAAAGTATACAGGAACGATAGATATTGTAAGTCTCCTAGACAAAGACCCAACTGCAATCAAGCAAAATAACACTTGGATGTGCCACACGTGTCATCGGTCCATTAAACTTGGGAAACTCCCTACACAGGCTTGGGCTAACAACTTATTACTCGACCCAATACCCCGAGAACTGCAGGACTTGCACCCGTTAGAAGAAAGGTTGATAAGTCAACGTATTGCCTTCATGAAACTTGTTGGCTTGCCAAGACAAAAGGCAATCCATGGTAATGCAGTCAATGGGCCATATAACCTAGACACTATTATCAAATTATTGCCACGACTTCCTGAAACTGCTGAGGTTGTTCCCTTGAAACTAAAACGAAAACTTGCCTACAAGGGACACTACATACATCAATATGTGCGGCCAAAAAAGGTGCTTGACGCCCTACGTTGGCTAAAGAAAAACAATCCTCTATACAACGACATTGACATCTGCAATGACTGGGAGGACCGCTGGATCCAAGAAAATAGTGAATTGTGGGAAGCCATGACGACCATACCACAACAACCTTACCCAAACAAGAATGAAACCACCTCTGCAACTTCATCTATAACCAATATAGAACATTTATACAAGAAATTAAAAGATTATGTTAAGTGCAATGAACTGACCATCTTTGATGTACCTAAAGATGGGAACTGTTTTTATCATGCTGTAGCAACCACCCTTGAGATAGCAGGTATACAAACTATCACAGGTGCTGACATGCGCACACAATTGGTTACCTTTCTAGAAAACCCAGTGATCCAGAAAGACTATATGCAATTTCTCACATTGCCCAATGCTGAAGAACATCCAATTGATTCACCTGAGTTCATATTCCAACAGCAGCAAGAAATGAAATTGATCATTGAAAAGATACGCAAAAACGATTGGGCCGACAACATTGCAATAAATGCTGTGGTAAACATGCTGAATATCAACATACTCATCTACAATAGTAACACAGAAAAGGACTATAGAGTTGAATTGACCCCAAAATAAGGCCGAAGTCCTAATACTGTAACAATTGGCCACCTTGATCAAATACATTATGTACTGTAGCACTAGAGAAAATTGACATAGATCAAACACACCAATCAACTGCTGAAACTATTCAAGACAATGAAGATGAAGAATACAGACAAGCATTTGAACAAACCAGTCAATTACGAGGACTCCCATATGACACATTGCTTCAAGAAGAACATTTTTTAGATGCAGACACTACATATTCAGTCGCCCCTGCAGAACACCAAAAACCACGCGCATTCTATCTAGACGACAAGTTTGAAGAATTGGCAAATCCATCAAAGTACCCTTATGGCCGTGGTGGTTTAAAAACAGAAAGAGAAAAAGACATCACACAGAGAAAATATTTTAACCAACGCCTTTTGCATTATGATGGCCGTTTTGCTAAAGACATAGACTATCTTCTGGCAGCTCAGTACATGGTGGAAGCACAACAAGTCAAAGATCAAATTCAGATATCCCTACGACAAAGCCGCGGTCAGACATTCCAAAATCAAAGGGTTAATGCTGGCATATTCAAATCACAACAAAATGTACAAACAATGTTGTTCACAGACATAGCCTTCAAATTCCTAAAAAACACAAGAGGTTCACCAGCCTATTGGCAAAATGTGCTTTTAGACTTACTAGCAATAGTCAGACAATTAGGAATACCAACCTTCTTCGTAACGCTGAGTGCCGCAGACATGGGATGGCCAGAAGTTATTCAAAATATTGCACGTCAGTATGGGAAGATCTTAACAGTAGATGATGTCAAAAGCATGGGCTATGAAGAAAAATGCAAATGGCTGCGCAACAACCCAGTAACGGCTGCACGTCAATTTCACTATCGTCTACAAGCATATTTCAAAGACTTCATTGGTGGCACGTCCAATCCACTTGGTGAGCTTGTAGATTTCTTCTTACGTATTGAATTTCAACAGAGGGGTTCGCCACATGCGCACGTATTATTGTGGATAAAGAATGCCCCAAAAGTTGGTGTGAGCACAAATGCTGAAGTTGTTGCCTTTATTGACAGACATATAACATGTGCAAACCCAGAAGACGATGGTGTACTCAAAGAATTAGTCCTATCAGTACAAAAACACAAACATTCTACAACATGCAGAAAAAAAGGCTTCTGCAGATTCAACTTTCCACACCTTCCAAGTACTGAAACCTTAATAGCCACAGAACCTGACGAAGAAGACCAAAACACTACAGAAAAACTCCTTGAAGCAAGCCACACGTTTCTGAACAAAGTGGTTAGCTCCATGTCTAACAAGGACAATCCTGATGATATCTCATTGAAAGATTTGCTGCAAGATGCATGTGTCAATGAACAGGATTACCAATGGGCCCTATCAGTCATGAAGTCTGGCAAAAAGATCATACTAAAACGTCAACCAGCAGAACGTTGGATAAATTATTACAATACAAGAATCCTGGAAACCTGGCAAGCAAACATGGACATTCAATTTGTACTGGACGCATACTCCTGTGTCATGTACATAACCAGCTACATGTTAAAATCTGAAAGAGCTATGAGTGAACTCTTGAAGAAAGTTGCTGATGAGAACAGAGGAGAGGATGTCACCACGCAACTAAAGAAGGTTGGCTCTGCATTCCTCAACAACAGAGAAGTAAGTGCACAAGAAGCAGCGTACAGATTGCTATCCCTACCATTGAAAAGGACAAGCAGAAAAGTGGTCTTTGTCAACACAGCACCCAGACACAAAAGAGTTTCGCTTGTTAAACCAGTGAGTATGTTGCAAGATATGGCTGACGATGACTGCACCTCACTTCTCGACAGATATGAAGCACGCCCAAACTCCCTAGAAAGTATGTGTCTGGCAGAGTTTGCTGCCACCTACGTCGCATTATACAAAGAAAAAACGTCTGATTCCATTGACCACATACCAAACACCTTTGACGAGGATGACGATCTGGAAAACAGAAACAATGACATCACCCTGAATAATCACCTTGGACAAATGCGAGCCCGCAAGCGTCACTGTGTCATTCGCTTCCACAAGGAAAGATCTGAGGGAGAAGAAAAATATAGAAACATTCTAATGTTGTACTTACCTTGGCGCATAGAGGACACAGACCTGCTAGCAAATCACCCAACTTTCAAAGAGCACTATCATCGTGTTCTGCAAACAATCCACCACAACGAAAAAAAGTTCAGTATAAATACAAACGAGTTTGACCAAGCAATAGAAGACCTTGAAGAAATGAGACCACCACAGCATGCATGGGATTTGCTTGCAGCCAACACTGAACATGAAATAGCCATACAGGAAAATGAAGGCAATATCATAGAGAGAGACATACAAGAGGATGCAGACAGATCGAATCTTGATATCCAGCCCAATCAGCCACATGTCCGATCAGAACTTCATGCACGTTTCACTGCGGAGCAAGACAAAGGTATGATGACGCGAGAAGATTACTTAAGCATGATGAGATCACTGACTCAGAAACAGAGGGAAATGGTGACCTTTCATAGAAAATGGTGCAAAAAAACAATCATTGCACTTAAAAATCATCAATCACATCCAAGCTACCAAATCTTTCTGAGCGGACCAGGAGGAGTTGATAAAAGTCACATCATTAAACTGATTCACTATGAAACCATGAACCTACTCCACCGACTGTCTCATTATTTTCAGCCAAACGAGCTTGTTGTACTTTTGACAGCATTCACCGGAACAGCGGCGTTTGCGATCGACGGCATTACACTTCATTCTGCCCTCAACTTAGCACCTATGAATAAATCAAAAGGATACCAACCTCCAAAACAGGACGCATTAAATACATTGCGCTCACGGCTGGGGAAGCTAAAACTGCTAATCATTGACGAAGTTTCCATGGTGGGTGCAGATCTTCTACATCACATTCACAAACGCCTTCAAGACATCACGGGCATACACAGCTCAGAGTCCCGTTTTGGCAATGTCAGTATCCTTGCAGTCGGTGACCTATACCAACTACCACCAGTCATGGCAAAACAAGTATTCGATACCCCTTCTGATGCCTATGTCAGACTACATGGTTCATTGTGGAAAGAAAACTTCCAACTATTTGAACTAACAGAAACGATGCGCCAGAAAGATGACCAACCCTTTGCAGAACTGCTTATGAGAGTTCGTACAAACACATGCTGTGCAGAAGACATTACACTGCTACACACTAGAATCATCTCTAAAACAGATCCCTCATACCCAAGTGACGCATTGCATGTCTTCAAAACAAATGCAGCCACAGATTCACACAATGGCGAAAAGCTAATAAAGTTGCCAACAACAATATCCAACATCACCGCAATTGATTCACAAAAAGATTGTAAGACAGAAATAGTTAATGTTACACTATCAAGCAACCCATCACATACAGGAGGATTACGGAAGGTCGTGTCTGTAGCAGTTGGGGCCAGAGTCATGTTGACAACCAACATCAGTGTATCTGACGGACTGTCCAATGGAGTATGCGGGACAGTTGTTCACATCCATCAAATAAACACAACAGTCGAAACCATCCTGGTCAACTTTGATAGTGATCGTGTAGGAAAAGCAGCCAAAACAGCCAGTCAGTACAAAGAACACTTTCCTGAAGCAGTACCCATACAAAGGCACACTGCACAATTCTACACAGGTACCAAAAACACTGTAGAAGCAATACGAGTACAATTCCCACTTACTCTGGCATGGGCATGCACAATTCATAAAGTCCAAGGAAGAACATTGGACAAGATCGTAGTCACCGTAGAGGAAAAGGGCATCTTTAACCCGGGTCAGGTCTATGTTGCACTCAGCAGAGTAACATCACTACAAGGCCTGTACCTCCTCAACTTTCATGACAAACAAATCAAAACTCACCCTGCTGTACTCGAAGAAATGACTTGACTACGCAAGACACAACTACAAGTATCCCAACAGATCCCACTTGCTCCAAATGACTCCACCCTAACTATCGCCATGCTGAATATCAGATCATACTTGCAACATTTACCTGACCTCAAAAATTACCCAACACTGACAGAATTTCATGTGTTATGTTTCGTGGAAACATTTCTGAAATCACAGCACAGCTTAGATCCAGATGACCTCATCCTACCAAACTCCACGTGCTTCAGAACTGACAGAGAAACAGAAAAAGGAGGCGGGATCGTGACAATAGTATCAAATCACCTTTTTCCAACACGATTAAATAAGTCACTTAACAACGTGGAACACATAGCACTAACACTCTCCAAATGTGCAACTAGAATCAACCTGATTACACTATATAAACCACCGAAATTCAAGTCCTCAAGATTCATTGAGAATATTTGTGCATTCCTAGAATCACTGGAAAATAACACCTTGACAGTAATTGTAGGTGACTTCAACTACAACCTCATCACTGACCCACAACACGAAATTCTACACATCATGCTAAAGTATGGCTTTTTGTCACTACAGCAACTACAGATGATGGCTCACTCCTAGACCATGTTTATGTTAACAGACGCCAGAAGGTCTCCACACATGTTCTAGACACCTATTATTCAGACCATGATTTAATAAATATAACATTGGATTTATCCTAACTAGATTTAGTCCACCACAACTCACTGCTACACCATGTGTGTGTGAACAAATACGATATACATAGTCGATACAGTTTTAAGAAAAATGGATTCGAATTGTTCCGCTGCACATACTGCACATACTGCACACACGCTGGACACACTGCACACACGCTGCACATACGTCAAGAGAAGTTCAACCATTCAGATTACGCTCGGACACTGGCATGAATAAATAGGCATAGGAGACTATTCATGACATCACCATTATGTCATGAATACAAAGACGAATGCTATATATATTGTAAAACACAGAGCTTATAATTATATGAATGACCAGAAGTATTGATTGATTCTATTTTATTATTCATTTTGATTAACATAGATTGCAAGCAATTATAGCTAGTAACTACATTGAGTTTCCCTTAGGGTAGTTAAAAACTTCTTAAAAACTTGAAAGTTATCAAAGACGATGGACCTGTTTCACCTACAAGTTCCCATAATCGAACGAAGTTTAATGAATATCAAGAAAGATCCCATGAATACCAAGAAAAGGAAAATGAAAGATGAAATTACATCGTTTAATGAAGTTAAAGTCAAAGACGAATTCTCTGAGACAAAAGACGAAGATATCCAACTTCCGACTTTACCGGTGAGCCCCAAATTATCTCACAAAGAAGACATCGAAGACATCGTCCAATTGAGAAATTCCTACAAAAAGAAATTGGATGACCATGCCCTTCAAATACGACTGCTAACCGAAGAACTGACCGCTTCTAAGGATGAGAACGCCATCAGTAAATCTCAAATCCAGATGTTAAGATGCCAAATAAACTCGCCAGGCTCTAAGAGTGCAAGAATAAATGCAAGAGTAAATAGTCCATTACAATTAACTGAGACCGAAATATGCGAGAGTACAAATACAAAGATACCAGACAAATGCTCAATAATTCCTATTGCGAAACTGAGATTGTCAATGACCTGGGAGATTCAAGGGATTGTACTAGATACATCTGAACTTCGAACATATAACAGTGGACAGGGCCAATTGTTTAGTTTTAATTTTAGCGATGAAAGCGGAACAATTCGAATCATAGCATTTGGCAGAGAGGCAGAGGACTTCTTCTTAAAAGTGAAGGAACATAATGTATATCGTATTTCCAATGCAACGCTAAGGATTGCTAACTCGAAGTATCACACAGTGAATAAAGATTATGAAATTACAAAAAAAAACTTGCGAACATTGAAAGAAATGAAATTTCCACAAGAAGAGAATATAAAATGGAGTAATTATTACAGCGTGGTGAGTACAATTCTTGACATTCAATCAGATGGCTGTTTTTATAAATCGTGTCCGAATTGTAAAACAAAAATAACTGAAAGAACGCAGGATTTTTATTGTAAGAAATGCAAAGAGGTTAAAAACTATATTTACCGATTTGTATTGAAGGTCTTAATTACTGATTATACAGACAAGCAGTGGGTCACCTGTTTCAATGACACAGCTGAAATACTATTAGGTTACGACGCGGATTCTATGGTACAAAGAAGAGGCAAAGATCTGTCTGCGTTCAAAGACATATTTCAGAACTTAACGTCTACAACACACATTTATTATAATAAAGTCGGACTAAACACTTACAATGATGAAACAACATTACAGACGACTGTTATTAAGATATTACCAGAAAACCGTTCAGAAGATGCGTCATGGTACATATAAATTTTGGTAATACAGTAATAAATTTCTGACAATGAATATCATTGTCTGTTCTATTTTAAGGAATATGTAAATATTACGTAGATATATGAATCTTTTTTTAAATCTCGTTTTTTCATCTTATTTTATTTTCAACATTGGAAGACAAAATATGGTTTTTAGAACATTTTATTGAGAATAAGTATTTCTTTAACATTCACCTTTTAAGAAATAACTTTTTGTTTAACTAAAAGATATATATTTTACCCTACTGTATCTCATTAGTTATTGCTATGATAATATAATTGCTATATATCAGATGCGTCATAGTATATACATTTTTGTAATACAGTAATACATTTCTGACAATTAATATTACTATCTGTTCATTTTTAAGAAACACATAAATAACCTTCTATATATGAAACTTTTTTTGGATCTCTTTCTTTCATCCTATCTTTTTTTGAACATTGGAAAACAAAATATGATTTTTAAAACATTTTTTTGAGAATACATATTTCTTTAACATTCACCTTTTAAGAAAGAACTTTTTGTTTAACTAAAAGATATATCTTTTACCCTATTGTATCTCATTAGTTATTGCTATGATAATATAATTGCTATATATCAGATGCGTCATAGTATATAAACATTTTTGTAATACAGTAATACATTTATGAAAATTAGTATTATTGTCTGTTCACCTGCCGGAGGTTGTATCTCATTACTTATTGTATCTCATTACTTATTGTTATGATAATATAATTGCTATGATATAGTAACATGTTCTATTTTACGTAAAAATTAGAACATTCCTAAAGAACTATGGTTAGAGTTAAGGTAGGTGATTTCATTTGATTAAAATAGCACGGGTCCGCTGGCGGAGACTTGTGCTCCGAGGAAAATACAAATTTTTCATTCAAATAAATTCTCTGATTGGGGTTTTAAACACTTACGACAGTTCTACCAGTAGAGAGCAGCAAATCGACACATTGATCGCCTCGTTGACTCGCTCGCCCCCTCCCAAACAGGCTTACGTCACATCCGGTCATTAACCGGATGTGGCTTTTTCGACAATCGCTGATCGGGCTAAATTACGATGTGATACACGACTACGATGACTGTTAGTCACCCAGACCAAAGAGAATAGAAGTAGACCTCTCCGTTCGTTTTTTATACCGTGTGAAAAACCGTGACTTTCCCTATTCTGGACAAAAATGACCGCGGGAAAAAAATTAGAACCGGAAACGGAATCTGCGTCATGAAACCGGATGAGTCTGAAGGAATCAGAAAGCGAAAGTGATCATGAAAAGTAAACAAAATAGCGCGACCACAGTAAAAAGTAAAAACTCTGGATTTTTCGTTGTGGCAGGGAGGGTATTCAGAGAAAACTCGGGATAACTCGGGGCTTGGCACTGAGAGAGTTAAGCAGAATATATTCACTTTTTTCTCGACAACCTCCGTAGCTGTTCCTTCGCTCGAATCTTCACTCCTCTCCTCAGCTCCACTTGCTTCCATTCCGGGACGCCATGGTTCTCTTCCAAAGATTATGCTCGGAATATTCGTCATAAAGACATTTATTTTGCCGCACAAATTGAAGAACCATTTCTTTCAGTTTCGTTTTTTCAGTTTTTTTCAGGTTTGCCAGTTCCCACCTGAAACAGAAAAAAAAGTGGCAATATGACAATATGAATGTCAATGTTATTGCTCTTTCTTCTTATATTGTCTCTTCCCTTCCTCCCTCATATCAACTCAGTGTTACCTCATTCTGTTCATTCGCTCGTACCATGGGACGCCATGGGACGCCATGGTTCTCTCCATGGTTCTCTCTCTCCGTTTTTTCCCCCTGGAATATTCGTAAAAAAGACTATAATCTTGCCGCACAAATTGAAGAACCATTTCTTTCAGTTTCGGTATTTCCGTTTTTTTCAGTTTTGCCAGTTCCCACCTGATGTTGAGTGGGAGTTCTGACTGATCCAGATTGTACTGAATAACTGTTAGCTTGCATAATGTCTTCAGACTAGGCCTCAAATCTAACATGAACAGTTTATCAGTGTGAACTGGCGCTGCGTTATAACCATAGGATCTGAAGAAGTATCGCTTGAATCCATCAAAGATGATCATACGATCTCCCACCATGCAACATAACATTCTATACATTGATAACGGGCCTTTTCCTTTGGGTTCCACCTTCTTCCAGGAGAAGGTCTCTGGATTGAATTTCCACAGATCGTTCAAGTCCTCGTTATAGTGTTGGCCACCAAATATGTACAGCTCTCCATTGTAGGCAAAGGCTGAATGATCATTGCGTCCTTGTGGGACGCTGAAAGAGCGACGCTGAAAGAGCGCAGGAGTGCTCAGCCAGCAGTTGGTCTCTGTGTCAAACACACTAATGCCGTTAAGCCTGTCTTCCCCAACCTGTCTGCCCCCAAATACAAACATCTTTGTCCCAATGATGGTGGCAGAGGAACCCTCGGAAGCAGTTGGTGGAGTGCCTCTGGTGTTATTTAAAGACCAGACCATTGTGGTTGTGTCCAACTTGTAGATGACATTAGTGCATCGAGCCCTCATTGCGTATATGGCCCTCCCCAAGACACAGGCTGAGTAGTCGTAGTGCCCCTGCTCTGGAACATTCCCACAATCCCTGGGCTTGAACCATCTGTGGGTGTCGACATCAAATGCATAAAGACGTCCGAGCACCAGAATGTAGATGGTATGTTCAATCAGCATAGCTGGCTGCAGGCCACATATGTAGGGAACCTCAAGGTGACGTTCTCCTCTTCCAGCTATCACAGGGGGTAACATCATCCAGCACAGAGACACTGTGTTGAAGACATGCACTTCAGTCTGATTCGACTTGTCTCCTTCAAAGCAGTAGACCTCGTGTCCAACTACCACAGCACCATGGAACTTGAAGTAATTATTTTCTGTTCGATTCCGATGTACCACCCACTGAAACATTTCACTCACCAGCACGAATCAGTGCTGATAACCAATTTACAAGAGGAAGTTGTAAGAAAGCAGGTTGATTTCTTGGTAAATCACGTTTGTACCTAGGACAAGTCATTTTAAAGGACAGTTACATGGTTGTGATGATGTCATGATGTCATTGCGTGATGATGTCATCAAAATAAGTAAATAATACATTATTACACAAACCAGTGATTTTTAAATTAGCAGCTGATAATTTTATTCCAATATTACACACACACACACACACACACACACACACACACACACACACACACACACACACACACACACACACACACACACACACAGGTACTTAGCCTACACATACTTTATGCAGGCTGTTGCATATTATGCAAAGGACACATGCACATACATGATCTACACAAACAAATGGACACCCACAAACGCATGCTACACACGTGAGGAGCTTATCTTTCGAGTATATGGGTGCATTAATTTACTGTAAAGCTGAGAGTGTAAAAACGGACCCAAATTGATTATGTGTTGATTTGGGTCCATTTTATCCTCTCATATTTATATTAACACTGACGATTTTATTGAAACATAGTGATATATTCCAGTAAAACATCTTTACTATTATGCAGCAGGAAAATTGCCAAATGATTGGATATAACTAAATCAAATTGGTAAGGTCTAAATCTTATACTGTATAAATCAAGCCTATGATGATCTTATGTATTCTTCATTTCATCTTTGAAAACTTTGACAGGTTAATACTTTCTGTAAAAAGGACAGTGATCTTCTTTCTAGTGTAGGTAGGGTAGAGCATGCATACACGCTGAGGAAGGCTTGACGCCGAAACGCGTCTGTGTATGCTGTTGTCCGTGCATATGAATGAAAAGTACCAGAAGGACTTTGGAGTGCTGGCTATTGCTTTATTTACTGTGAAAGAGCATGCATGTTATGGACTGTCTCTAAAGCTATTTAAAAAGTGAATTAGCTGTGAAAAATGATCTGTAATTGTTCATAACATAATTAATTCATTGTTATATATTTTTTATAAACAAACGATATTCTACACTGAAGCTCCCATTATTTATTTGTTCTTACATTTTTATCCCACGATTTTGTAACCCAATTTTTTACACCCAGTGTCAATTGTCTATGTAATCCTGGGCACTACCTTCCCTCTGCCAACCTAGGGAGCCCAGAGCCGAGCTCATGCCTCCTTCAATGCATGAGAGCCAGCTAACCTTCTTATCACCAGACAGGGGAGAGTTTCCCTGGTTGGACGTAGCGCGTGGAAGGAACACGTTATTCCAACCAGTTCCTTTCCCCTCCATCAGGCGCCCCGGCTGGCCAGGGGGAGGCAGTATAGTGACCAGGATTACTGCATGTTTTTGTGAGGGTACCTACCCTAGGAGACACGTTGAGAACATGCAAACTCCACACAGAAAGGCCCTTTCGCCAACCCCACCTAGGGTATGGGCACTGATGACGCGGAGGAGAGAACACGCCCCCCAGCGCCCACAGAAGCTCCCATTATGGTTAGTTACACACAGGTTGACTTACAGATGTAGTAGTACTCGTGTCCGGGCCTGAACTCAAAGCCCAGGGAGAAAGGAGTGAAGAGCTGGAACTTCTCTGAGAAGCGCAGGGGCCCGTCGGGGCCCGTCGGACGGTTGCACTCCCAACGCTTGAAGCCGCGCATCCTGTGCTGGCAGGAGGTGTAGCCCTCATGGTTCACCATGAAGAGAATGTATCGCTCCATGCGTCCGTGGGACGGGGGACCCTCGTAGAAGGGACAGTAGATGTCCAGGTAGTCATTGATGCTCACCGCCACCCTGTACTCTCCGTGCCAGAAACTGAAAGACAAAAACAAGCCACATGATTCACTTTTATATTGTTTCCATGTTTGCTGCTTAAGAGAGGTCCTGACATATCTCTGGCATTTTGAGTAATTGGTGTGTCCCCAGTGTTGTTTCCTGCTCATCTTTGCCAGACAGATGTGATGTAAAACAAGAGCCTGTATAGTCCGCTTTGCCGAGCATTTGCCCCGAGAGCCAAAACCCAGCTTATCTGGTTTGGTGCAAGATGGCTGCACCCTCCTCTGTACTAATCACAGTGTCTAGGTTTTATTTTTAACTTGCGCCGTCAAAGGCATGCCCTCTTTCGGGGTGCTTGGTTTTGAAGCCACATACTGAGATTACACTACAATAGCACTGATTGTATTACCTCCTTAAACTGCCAACAGGTCAATTTTACCATCCATATTTTATTGCATTGATCTCTAGACTAAAAATAATCCTAACAATCACAACAGTGCTGGATTCGTTTCAGGCAGGCACCCCAGGAAGAATCTGTACATACCTCAGATGACATAAAAACTATTCATCAGCTAAATGATTGCATATTAGCACAGTGTGTAGAATATGTAAATGACACTGCCCTAAAATAAATCCAATAATTCATAGCAACATAGTTTCAATTCTCTTATCGCTCATTTAGAGAATTGGAGACAAAACATTTTCTCTATAATGACAAATAATGGATAAACAATAAACAATGCCGGTTGTAGGGCAATCTCAGCATCTCGTATACCTCACCACTTGGGGTTTGGGTTGGAGCTTTTTTAAAGCCATTCATCATTTCCACCCCCTCACCTTGGCAGTAATTGATTGCCGGCGATAAAGACATTTTGGTCTAAGCACTTTTGGTTAGTGGGGTATTTAGCTTCAGGACGAATTATCCCTTTAGCGCTGCAGGCCCTATCTCTCTCCCAGAGGGTGAATCAGGAAGTGAGTTAGATGTGAAATGAGCGTCTTCATGCTCCGGTGCCCTCTCAGAGCTAGTTTCGCGCGTTCTAACGGGATCCTCGAACAGATCATTTAGAGGCATTGATCCACCTGGGAGCTCCTCTCCGGCTCCGACAGTTTTCCACTACCCTGATAAATCATTCATCATTCACTGGATAACAATACATTTATACTCTTCTATGATATTTTAATTTGCAACAATAACAATTTTTACATTATTACTATTAACATGAGTTCTACACCACAATTTCTTTTAAATTATTATTATTATTCGAAAATGGCTGTTTGCATCACTTTGCAAACGGCACGGCAGCCATATCGACATGAAATTGGGCCAATTCTTACTTCCTTCTTACAGTGCTTCCTTCACTGGTTATAATAATTATACTAATTAAGATTGTGTTCCATTGCGGTCAAACAGAGTCAGGGTGCTGATATTGTGCATGTTGGCCCACCATTGGCAACACCTGTGAACGGGAAGTAAGAAGAGAAATCTGAGGCAAAGAATAATGACCAGAACATTCCACTCTCTGAACCACGTGGGGACAGTTCGCCATCGTCAGGCAATGGATACAATACAGATGCCAAATCAGGCCGTCCCTCCAATTTGTGCACCTGGGCAAGGAGCAAACTAGTAAGCACAGCATTATTCAGAAAATAATAATGATATGTATTCTTTTCTTTTTTCGTTAGGGGAGCCGAGATGAAATCTAGCGGTGCTCAAGGATAAGGGTCAAACAACACCCTGTCCAGTCTTTGCGTAAATCCTCCCATTAGGGGTGGCGCTTTGTGAGCTTGTAGATCTGCTATTTTTGTTGTACGACCAAGTATAAATCAGACTTTAGAATTCTTTCACCTACTCCCTCTGCCCCCTCCTTTCACTCAACTATCTCATTGAATGTTTAATATAACCCCCCCCCCTCTCTCTCTCTCTCTCTCAAACCGAATGGACCCTTACGGGTCCATTCGGTTACATTTGAGTACGCTCTCTGGAGTTAAATTAACACAGGATTTCAATGTGTGTGTGTGTGTGTGTGTGTGTGGGGCAAAGCAAACACGTCGCCCACAGAGGCCCCTGCAGACACTGGTGCCATGTGCGTCTGCGCTAACGCGATTAGCACAGAAAATGCATTGAAACAAAGAAGGTGTTTAAAAAGTGTAGATGATGTGTGGTAAATGTAACACCATGAGTCAACTAAACATGCACTGTCAGTGTCTGCAACGTCCTGGGTGTTTATTTAAGCCTGAGAGCTCAATAAAATACTCAGGATATCTCACCGTGTGGAAGCAACCCCTAAACACACCCAAACAGACCACAAATATGTACGCGCAATGCACACTATCTACATTTATTAACTTTAAACATAAATTAATAAAATAATTATAATGAAGTCCTGTCACAAACATGAGATATAAACACGTGTGTGTGTGTGTACGCGTGCGTTTGTGTGTGACACACTCACACGCTTAAGCTGTGTTGTTTTGACGAGTGGCGGATCTGTCAGTCTGAATAATGTCGCCCATAGATCATGGAGGTGACATTCAGCTCTTCTAACTGCTTATTATGTATTCCATCCAGACGGGCTACACGGCCCCCCGCGGATTATCTACTGCCAATGCCAATTCAACCAACATGAGTGTACTGTACACTGTACACACAGCCAGGCATGCTTGTACACATGGTTGTGTGTATACATACTAGCAAGCAAATACTTTACACACACACGCACGCACGCACACACGCACGCACACACGCAAACAGTGAAAAAGAATTGTGAACATTTTCTGAAGATCATCTTATTGCCAGCTAAGACAAACTCAAAAACAAAAAAAATATTACACACACACACACACACACACACACACACACACACACACACACACACACACACACACACACACACACACACACACACACACTATTGCAGTGCACCAAATTAAGAACAAATGATTGCCTTTTGTTTAAGTTTATCAAGGAATTAATGCGAGAAAACTTGCCTGCCCTCCTTAATTACAACCGATGTAAGAGCTTACTGTATATCACCTTTAGGCTAATGCCTGACTGACAGACTGATTAACCATTTAAATGCCTGCCTGAATGACTTACTGAAAACCTGGCTGGTTGAGTGCTAGACAGAAAGATTGATCGTCTAAAATTGTGACAGAAAGGCTGAGTGATGGATGGCCTAACTCAGTGACTGACGGGCTGTTTTGCTGACCAACTGGCTGACTGACTGCCGACTGATGCGACAGTGGTTTGACAAAATGAACAAGTGCCCAGTGCCTACCTTACTGACTGCCTGACTGACTCACTGACCAAGTATGCAACTAAATAACTGATTGTCTTACTGAACGACCAACTGACTCACTGACAATCTCACCAACCAAGTAGCAATCTAACGAAATAATGGGCTAAATGAGTGGCTTCTCCTTCCACTTCGACATCTCCCAACTCCCTCCCTCTCTCTCCCCCCCGCATCATTGTCTCCGCCAGACCCAAGGCGTGGCCCAGACTTTTGCCCCCCGTCCGTCCGTCCGTCCGTCCGTCCGTCCGTCCGTCCGTCCGTCCGCGTGTCCATCCGTCTGTCTGTGTACTAGACTCTGGCACCGTTGGACTGATTGGCATGAAACTGTGCACTCACACTCCCTGGAGGCTGGAGGCCAAGGAAAAACCTCTGCCTTGCCTTTTTGCACATCTGCCTTAAATAGCGCCACCAGGAGGCAGATTTTGGCAAAAAAAAAAAAAATTATATTACTCCTACAGATTTAGTCCAAACATCACGCAAATCGGTACACATTATCTCTATAGTCATGTGATCAAGACCGATTTTTCATATTCCATCCTGATTGGCTGAGATTGGCATCAAAAGTTTGCAGGAGTGGCTCGTTTTGAACAGAATTTCTCAAATCATGAATGCAGTGTCTGATTGCCGTGAAACTTTGCACGCACATTCCCACTTGACCCTTTTCACATTGACCTATTATAGCGCCACCAGCACGCCGATCTTTTTTTTTACATTACTCTGACGGATTTTGTCCAAACATCACACACATAATCTCCATAGTCATGTGATCAAGACAGACCTGTCCGGTTTTTTATATTTCATCCTGATCCAAGATTGACTTCTACTACCTGGCCTGGTGGAGACCTGTGCTTCGAGGAGCACATTTTTCTAGTTTAATGCTGTTGTCTGATTTCGCTATTTGTTTAATGAATAGTAAACCTTAGTCATACATAGATACATAATTATTGTCTTTTCTTGAAATCCACAATCTAAGAGAACAACTCAAGCAGTTTCACAAAATCTGTTTTGTCATGAAAATGCAGCTAATCCAATATTGTCATTAGTTTGATCAAATATGTTAATTGATATTATTAAATCAAAGAAATTTTATTTGTTTAATGAATAGGATATTTTAGTAATAGATAGAACATTGACATTATACTAATTATTATATTTTATTTCCTAAATCAAAATCTTAAGATTCAAAACCAATTGAGATAAAGTATAAAGTAAAGTTGTAAAGTTTCAATGAAAATCGGCTTTTTCATGCACACCACACAATAAACTAACCTGGGTCCGCCAGATCAGAATCAGAATCAGAATCAGACTCAGGTTTATTGTCACATCACAGGTTTACAAGGTAAAAAAGTGGGTGAAATTCGTTTTTGTACATCATTTTTGTACATCATTCGTTTTTGTACATCGTTTTTGTACATCATTCCCATCAAGAAGCTTGCTTCACACACACATTTAACAATAAACCCCAGTAATAAAAACTTGATTTGTTAACATTTCAAATTTTGCTCAAGTATTTTTATTCCAGTAAATGTGTCTTACTACAGTATTTCCCATCCATTCATTGTGTTCCTCATAATGTTCAGTGTGTTGAGAGCAGATAGATCATTTCCATAGAGAGGAGACTTTGCATTGTCAGCTGATTCTGAGAAGGTTTATATTCCTCAGAGCTGTCACTCAACACAACAGAAACCAGAGCAACCATTATGACTCTTATCACCATCCTCATCTGGATGCTGGTCTGCTGCTGTTTCATAGGTCAGTATGCGTAAACAGAATGTGTTTTTCACTATTTATTATTAATATTTAATTCTGAGATTTAATCAATATTTTGTTTCTGTCTGCAGGATCCAGCAGTCAGGTGACTGTAACTCAGCCTCCATTCATGACAGTTTCTCCGGGATCTGCTGTTACTCTGACCTGCAAAACTGACACAGCTGTTTTTAGATATATTAATAACGAGTATCTGCACTGGTATCAACAGAAAACTGGAGAGCCACCTAAGCTTCTAATAAAACTTGTATATCAACGTGAATCACAAACACCAGCTCGGTTTACTGGCAGTGGAAGCAGCACTGACTTCACTTTGACCATCAGTGGAGTTCAGAATGAAGACCTTGCAGCAGTTTACTACTGTCAGAGTTATCATAGAGGCGGTGTGTTCACACAGTGATTTAGAGTCGTACAAAAACAAAAACCTCCCTCAGTCAGAATGCATAGACACTGACCTGTTAAAGCAAGAACCTACTGCAGCTGTTGAAGAGGAAGAGACTCTGACACAGACCACTGAACACAAAACTATGGTTTCAAAGCACAAATCCCCCACATAATCAATCGGTCACAATCCGTTTCCACTTAAAGTCAACGTACAGTTGTTAATCTATGTTCTACCGCCACAAATCAAGTTTTATAATTTATCCCATCACTGCTGACAGGTATATACCACAAAAAGATGCTACATCTGAAAATATCACACTTGATCAGCAATTCATCCAAGCAAAGAAACAGACACAAGCTGTAAACCAGGTAATTCAATTGCATGATATGGGTTTAGTATTTTAGATATCTGAACCAGACCAATGAACACAAAACTATGGTTTCAAAGCACAAATTCCCCAAATAATCAATCGGTCACAATCCTTTTCCACTAAAAGTCAATGTACAATTGTAAAGCTCTGATTTGACCAAACATACCATAGTACAGTAGAGAGAGTTACTGTCACTCCAAGATTAGCCAACTCTGTCCCCAGATGTTCAACCTCCACCAGTCAATGTTTATAATTTACCCCTTCACTGCTGACAGGCATGCCATGTACCACAAAAAGATGCCACATCTGAAGTACTTGCACAAAACATAGATTTTTCTTAAAATATCACACTTTATTAGCAAATGTATTTTGAAATTCATCCAAGCAAAGAAACAGAAACAAACCAGGCAGTTGAATTGCATGATATGGGTATAGTATTTTAGATCAATTATATAGCTGAAACTATATCAGGTTGGTAAATAGAAAGAAAAACAGATTTATATCAAGTTGTTTGTACCAAAAACAGCAACTTCCTAATATCACTTCTGTCTTTTCTCTACTCAGAACACTGTCCAGGGTCCAGGGTTTGAGTGACAGGTGTCTGGCCACTCAGACTGGCCTCACAGCTCACTGAGCCCGCCTTCCTCCACTCATCTGCAGTGAGGGTCAGGGTATTGCTCCAGATGAAGTGGCCGTCCCTCCCCAGGACCTCCTGGCTGCCTGACACCCCAGAGGACCTGCTGCTGCCCCCCACCTTCCAGCCCAGAGTCCAGGTGGAGGGGAAGCCCCTGTTGGCCAGACACACCAGTGTGGCACTGCCCTGCTCCATCTCCACTCTGGAGGGAGGGAGGACGGTCAGGGTGGGCCGCACCAAACCCACTGGAGGAGAGAGAGAAAGAGAAGAGGATTGGAGAGGATTAGGGAAAACAGAGTTGTGGAACAATATAAGAGAGGACATGACTCATTGTCTCCGCCGTAGGTGGAGAATATTTTTTCGCTTCGTCCCGCCGTGTGTGAGCAAACATTGTTAGCCAAGCTAACATTGGTCAAGCTCCACGTGACACGTGTCAATATGTTGACACCAATGCCTTTGATTGGCTAGAGGGACTCATGACGAAATAAAATTCTATAAATAGGTGTGTCACTTCAAAAAGCCTTTACTTTTTGAAGTGAGGTAAGACAGGATCAATCAAGCCTCACAGCTGAAGAGCTGGAGGAGGAACAGCAGAAGGTTCAAGAAGAAGAAGAATCGTATCCAAAAGGCTTTCCGTCGTACGTCGCTCGTTCCTCTGGGCAGAGACAGAATCTACCTGTGCTCTGTTTGTGGAGGATGATTACTTTGGGCTGACGGAGGACATGCTGGAACCCCACCCTGCATCTCTACAGGATGAACAGATGGAGGATGAAGGACAGCAGAACACACAGATGGACACCATACATAGCCCCACCTGTATCCCTGCCAGTTGCCTGCCAGTCATACGCCCCAACCAATGGGCCTTCTACAGCTCGGTGGAGGAGGTGGAGCAGCTGATGGAGGCATTGAACCCGCGAGGTCACAGAGAGAGCAGCCTCAAGGAGACGCTACACCAGGAGAAAGACAGAATCACACAGATACTGAACAACACTGCTGCTGTCAAATATAATTATAAAACCAAGGCCCAGAATCCCTTGCTACAGCTGAGAGTTTCGTGGAGAGCCGACTCAGAGATATGCTGTTGGACATTGAGGAAAGAATCTACGAAGGAAATCTGGAAACGCTGAAGATAACGGAGAGAGAGACATGGAGATCAGCATTGGAGAGAGGACAATATGAACTGCTGGCTGCTGATGGCAGAAAGAACGGAGAGATGAATGGTGGAGAGGAGATGGAGGTGGATGACTCTCAGCCAGTGAACAGTACCGTCCACTGCCTTGCTCATGCCCTGTTTCAGATAGAACAGGAAATCGAACGCAGGTTCCTCCAAGTTCCTCTGGGCGGCGAGGAGTCCAAGAAAGACAAGAAGAACGGTAAAAACAGGAAGAAAAAATGACGACCCGTCCAGTGACAGTGACAATGGCAGTGCCAGTGGTAAGATGGTTTTGGAACGTTGGAGAGAATCTCTGCAGTCCTGCTCCAGTCTTTCCCAAGTGTTTGTCCATCTGTCCACTTTGGAAAAGAGCATCATTTGGGCAAAGTCTCTCCTCAACGCTCGCTGTAAACTGTGCAGACGGAAAGGAGACGCAGAGACTATGTTACTGTGTGACGGATGTGACCGAGGACATCATTTGCAGTGTTTGAGACCCAGACTGAAGTCTGTCCCGGAAGGAGACTGGTTCTGTCCAAGCTGTCGTCCCAAGCAGCGCTCTGTCCGTCCCGTGTCTGTTTTCGCTTCGTCCCGCCGTGTGTGAGCATGGCCCCTAGCCAAGCTAACACTGGTCAAGCTCCACGTGACACGTGTCAATATGTTGACACCAATGCCTTTGATTGGCTAGAGGGACGCATGACGAAATACAATTCTATAAATATGTGTGTCACTTCAAAAAGCCGTTTACGTTTCTTGAAGTGAGGTAAGACAGGATCAATCAGTCTTGATTGGAACGGTACCTTCCAGTCCAAATCACCCGTCCGTGCGTGTGTGTGTCCCTCTGAGAACACCTAACATTGGTCAAGCAAAGGCGCAGAAGGCCAAAGCTAAGAAAGCATACTCATCTACATCTACAGTAACACAGAAGAGGACTATAGAGTTGAATTGATCCCACAACAAGGCTGAAGTCTTAATACTATAACAATTGGCCACCTTGATCAAATACATTATGTAGCACTAGAGAAAACTGACATAGATCAAACACACCAATCAACTGCTGAAACTGTTCAAGACAATGAAGATGAAGAAGACAGACAAGTATTTGAACAAACCAGTCAATTACGACGACTCCCATATGACACATTGCTTCAAGAAGAACATTCTTTAGATGCAAACACTGTGAGGTAAGACACTGTGAGGTAAGACAGGATCAATCAGTCTTGATTGGAACAGTACCTTCCAGTCCAAATTACGTAAAAATTAGAACATTCCTAAAGAACTATGGTTAAAGATAGGGTAGGTGATTTCATTTCATTAAAATAGCACGGGTCTGCTGGCGGAGACTTGTGCTCCGAGGAGCACATTTTCTAGTTGTAAATGTTTCTGAATAAGAGCATAAACAACATTATTTCAAATGTAAGATTAGTTCATAGTAATAAAGAATGAGTTCCATGTTTCTGCTTTACAGTGTTTGACCAATATAGAACATCTCAGAGGTGACTGAAGGTTGACAAAGGTGTCATTGTGGAAGACTTCAGTTAAAACATTCATCTCTGTCTCTTTCACTTCCCTTTCAGTATATCCAAACTATTGAACCATGAAAACACAGTACACTCTGTTTTGGTTTAATTGTAAAATCTATATGATGAAATTATCAAATTAAATCTGAAAATCCATATATTAATATTGTGTGCATGCATCTTTAGAAATCTTAATCAACTGTAACAAACAGGATTTGAGCTTATGCAACTAAACAATCAATCTATTGCCACACAATTTGACAAAAATGGTGAGAAAGTTAGATCCTTGTCTGAGTAGCTGGTGTTATCTCACACATACACACCAAAAATAAATATACTTGAGAGCGAATGATGCTGTGGTGTGAACATAAATATCTACAGTGTTGATGAAAGGGCTCAGATTAAGATTTTTGTTCTAAATGAAAGGAAATAAAACAGAAATAGTATATAGATGAAAATGTTTTACTTTTAACATACAGACAAACAATTTACTAAAAGCTAGGATTGGTTTGTAATAAGTAAATAATCAGTTGTACTTACAGTCAAAGGTGAGTTTGGTGCCTCCACCAAAAGTCCACCACAGTGATACAGATTCATTGAGCGGCCGTACAAAAACCTCCTGCACTTAAAACACACCTCTTTACAACTCAAGCTACAGTTTCACAACATTTGTTTTGTCATAAAAATGCAGATAATCCAATATTGTGATTAGTTTGATCAAATATGTTAATTGATATTATTTAATCAAATACAACTGATATATTTAATTTTGTTTTCTGATGTCCCTATTTGTTTAATGAATAGGAAACCTTAGTCATAGAAACATACAAAATGATTGTCTTTTCTTGATAGCTGCCATCTAAAATAAATCAGTTTTGACATGAAAATGCAGCTAATCCAACATTGTCATTTGTTTGATCATGTTAATTGATATTATTAAATCGAATAAAATGTATGTATTTAATTTGTTTAATGAATAGGAAACTTTAGTTATAGATAGATATATATTGCAATAGTTATCATGTTTTATTTACTGGATCATAATCTTAAGATTCAAAACTAATTAAGATAAAGTATAAAGTAAAGTTGTAAAGTTTCAATGAAAATCCTTGTTGTCAACTGACAGAAGTTTAAAAGGCTTTTTCTTGCAAAGCAAACAATAAACCCCTGTAATCCAAACTTGATATTTTAACAATTCTAATTCTGCTAAAGTATTTTTATTCCAGTAAATGTGTCTTACTACAGTATTTCCCATCCATTCATTGTGTTCCTCATAATGTTCAGTGTGTTGAGAGCATATAGATCATTTCCATAGAGAGGAGGCTTTGCATTGTCAGCTGATTCTGAGAAGGTTTATATTCCTCAGAGCTGTCACTCAACACAACAGAAACCACAGCAACCATGACTCTTATCACCATCCTTATCTGGACACTGGTCTGCTGCTGTTTCATAGGTCAGTATGTGTATACAGAATGTATTTTTCACTATTTATTATTAATATTTAATTCTGAGATTTAATCAATATTTTGTTTCTTTCTGCAGGATCCAGCAGTCAGGTGACTGTAACTCAGCCTCCATTCATGACAGTTACTCCGGGATCTGCTGTTACTCTGACCTGCAAAACTGACACAGCTGTTTATAGATATTCTAATAAAGATTATCTGCACTGGTATCAACAGAAAACTGGAGAGCCACCTAAGCTTCTAATAAAACTTGTAAATCAGCGTGAATCACAAACACCAGCTCGGTTTACTGGCAGTGGAGGCAGCACTGACTTCTCTTTGACCATCAGTGGAGTTCAGAATGAAGACCTTGCAGCAGTTTACTACTGTCAGAGTTTTCATTACATAAACAGTGTCAATATGTTCACACAGTGATTTAGAGTCGTACAAAAACCTCCCTCAGTCAGACTGCATAGACACTGACCTGTTACAGCAAGAACCTACTGCAGCTGTTGAAGAGAAAGAGACTCTGACACAGAACACTGAACACAAAACTATGGTTTCAAAGCACAAATCCCCCATATAATCAATCGGTCACAATCCGTTTCCACTTAAAGTCAACGTACAGTTGTTAATCTATGTTCTACCGCCACAACTCTTAAGTTTTATAATTTATCCCATCACTGCTGACAGGTATATACCAGAAAAGATGCTACATCTGAAAATATCACACTTGATCAGCGAATATGTTTTGCTATTCATCCAAGCAAAGAAACAGACACAAGCTGTAAACTAGGTAATTGAATTAATCCAAGCTTGATTTGTTAACATTTCTAATTTTGCTCAAGTATTTTTATTCCAGTAAATGTGTCTTACTACAGTATTTCCCATCCATTCATTGTGTTCCTCATAATGTTCAGTGTGTTGAGAGCAGATAGATCATTTCCATAGAGAGGAGACTTTGCATTGTCAGCTGATTCTGAGAAGGTTTATATTCCTCAGAGCTGTCACTCAACACAACAGAAACCACAGCAACCATGACTCTCATCACCATCCTCATCTGGACACTGGTCTGCTGCTGTTTCATAGGTCAGTTTGTGTAAATAGAATGTCTTTTTCAGTATTTATTATTAGTATTTAATTCTGAGATTTAATTCATGTTTGGTTTCTTTCTGCAGGATCCAGCAGTCAGGTGACTGTAACTCAGCCTCCATTCATGACAGTTACGACAGGATCTGCTGTTACTCTGACCTGTAAAACTAACAAAGCTGTTCATACAGATTCTACTTATGGAGATCGTATGTATTGGTATCAACAGAAATCTGGAGAGCCACCTAAGCTTCTAATAAAACTTGTAAATCAGCGTGAATCCCAAACACCAGTTCGGTTTACTGGCAGTGGAAGCAGCACTGACTTCTCTTTGACCATCAGTGGAGTTCAGAATGAAGATAGTGCAGCAGTTTATTACTGTCAGAGTTATCATAGTGGCGGTGTGTTCACACAGTGATTTAGAGTCGTACAAAAACCTCCCTCAGTCAGACTGCATAGACACTGATCTGTTACAGCAGGAACCTACTGCAGCTGTTGAAGGGGAAGAGACTCTGACACAGAACACTGAACACAAAACTATGGTTTCAAAGCACAAATCCCCCCACATAATCAATCGGTCACAATCCGTTTCCACTTAAAGCCAACGTACAGTTGTTAATCTATGTTCTACCGCCACCACTCAAGTTTTATAATTTATCCCATCACTGCTGACAGGTATATACCACAAAAAGATGCTACATCTGAAAATATCACACTTGATCAGCAAATATGATTTGCAATTCATCCAAGCAAAGATACAGACACAAGCTCTAAACTAGGTAATTGAATTGCATGATATGGGTTTAGTATTTTAGATATCTGAACCAGACCAATGAACACAAAACTATGGTTTCAAAGCACAAATTCCCCAAATAAAAACCGGTCACAATCCTTTTGCACTAAAAGTCAATGTACTATTGTAGCTTTGATTTGAACAAATATACTGTAGTACAGTATAGAGAGTAAGAGCGTCCGGGTCGGGCGGGTCCCGGGTGCGCACTCCAGACCACATGGCAGATGTTGTGGTAGTGTGAACGTAGCGAACCGTTCCCCGTAACGCATCACCGTACCGTACTCGAAACCACCTGGGGAGGTAGTCTCGGGTCCGATTGCTGCGGAGTCGGGAACGGAACGAGGCAGTGTGAATCCATCCGTACCAAGAGAAGGAAGTGGACAGACTGGACTGCTAATCATATATCATTTATATATTTGTTATAATGACGCATTATTTTAGCTGGGTTATACCTTCTCATTGTTCTACTTGAATGTTGACAAGAAATAATAATCCCGCTAGTGTTTGAGTAGCGCGAGCCGTGAAAAATAATAAACAAAAAACACATGTGTGGCGAACGTATTTATAAGGATAAATACACCAAGGGTTAGTCCGTGACGTCATACCAAGGATGCGTCCGTGACGCCAATATCATATTAACAGACGACGTTACATTTCGAGGTTTCAAAGACCAGTGCACACACTGCTTTGGTTGTGTATTGTTGATCTGTTGTTATTATAACTTAAGACAACGTCAGGAACACAGTCAAACGTTATTATTCACTCTAGAGTGACTTTTCTTCTGTCAATGACATTCTCTCTTCCAAAGCCCCATAGTCAACAGCGCCCCCATGAGGCACATATTTACCATTACTGCTAAATTAAATGGTCGAGTACGAAAGGATTTTGGCCAGTGTGAATGCTGACCAGCTGGGAGAAGCCAAGCGTACTCGGGAACGCTTCGATTCAAACGGATCCAGTCTGAAACCGCCCTTACTGTCACTCCAAGATTAGCACATCTCTGTCCCCAGATGTTCAACCTCCACCAGTCAATGTGTATAATTTACCCCTTCACTGCTGACAGGCATGTACCACAACAATATGCTACATCTGAAGTACTTGCACAAAACATGTATTTTTCTTAAAATATCACACTTTATTAGCAAATGTATTTTGCAATTCATCCAAGCAAAGAAACAGAAACAAGCAAAACCCAGGTAGTTGAATTGCATGATGTGGGTATAGTATTTTTTATCAATTCTAACTGAAACCATTTCAGGTTGGTAAATAGAAAGAAGAACAGATTTATGTCAAGGTGTTTGTACCAAAAACAGCAACTCCATAATACCACTTCTGCCTTTTTTCTACTCAGAACACTGTCCACGGTCCAGGGTTTGAGTGACAGGGGTCTGGCCACTCAGACTGGCCTCACAGTTCACTGAGCCCGCCTTCCTCCACTCATCTGCAGTGAGGGTCAGGGTATTGCTCCAGATGAAGTGGCCGTCCCTCCCCAGGACCTCCTGGCTGCCTGACACCCCAGAGGACCTGCTACTGCCCCCCACCTTCCAGCCCAGAGTCCAGGTGGAGGGGAAGCCCCTGTTGGCCAGACACACCAGTGTGGCACTGCCCTGCTCCATCTCCACTCTGGAGGGAGGGAGGACGGTCAGGGTGGGCCGCACCAAACCCACTGGAGGAGAGAGAGGAAGAGAAGGAGTAGGGAGAATAGAGATGTGGAACAATATAAGAGAGGACATAACTCATTGCAAATGTTTCTGAATAAGAGCATAAACAACATTATTTTCAAATGTAAGATTAGTTCATAGTAATAAAGAATGAGTTCCATGTTTCTGCTTTACAGTGTTTGACCAATATAGAACATCTCAGAGGTGACTGAAGGTTGACAAAGGTGTCATTGTGGAAGACTTCAGTTAGTACATTCATCTCTGTCTCTTTCACTTCCCTTTCAGTATATCCAAACTATTGAACCATGAAAACACATTACACACTGTTTTGGTTTAATTGTAAAATCTATATAATGAAATTATCAAATTAAATCTGAAAGTCTATATATTAATATTGTGTGTGCATGCATCTTTAGAAATCTGAATCAAATGTAACAAATGGGATTTGAGCTTATGCAACTAAACAATCAATCTATTGCCACAAAATTTGACAAAAATGGGGGGAAAATTAGATCCTTGTCTGAGTAGCTGGTATTATCTCACACATACACACAAAAAATAAATATACTTGAGAGTGAATGATGCTGTGGTGTAAACATAACTATCTACAGTGTTGATGAAAGGGCACAGATTAAGAATTGGTTCTAAATGAAAGGAAATAAAACAGAAATATATGGTATATAGATGAAAATGTTTGCTTTTAACACAAAGACAAACAATTTAATAAAAGCTAGGGTTTGTTTTTAATAAATAAATAATCAGTTGTACTTACAGTCAACGGTGAGTTTGGTGCCTCCACCAAATGTCCACCACAGTGATACAGACTCATTGAGCGGCCGTACAAAAACCTCCTGCACTAAAAAACACACCTCTTTACAACTCAAGCTACAGTTTCACAAAATCTGTTGTGTCATAAAAATGCAGATTATCCAATATTGTGATTAGTTTGATCAAATATGTTAATCGATATTATTTCATCAAATACAATTGATTTATTTAATAGTGTTTTCTGACTTTGCTATTTGTTTAATGAATAGGAAACCTTAGTCATAGATAGATACAAAATTATTTTCTTTTCTTGATTGCTACAATTGAAAATAAATCAGTTTTGATATGACATTGCAGCTATTCCAATATTGTCAACATTATTTGATAATTGATGTATTCAAATACAAAAATGGTATTTATTTAATTTGTTTAATGAATAGGAAACTTTAGTTATAGATAGATATATATTATAGTATTATCAGGTTTTATTTCCTGAATCATAATCTTAAGATTCCAAAAGAATTAAGAAGTATAAAGTAAAGTTGTAAAGTTTCAATGAAAATCCTTGTTGTCAACTGACAGAAGTTTAAAAGGCCTTTTCATGCAAATCACAAAATAAACCCCTGTAATCCCAACTTGATTTGTTACATTTCTAATTCTGCTAAATTATTTTTATTCCAGTAAATGTATTACTACTGTATTTACCATTCATTCATTGTGTTCCTCATAATGTTCAGTGTGTTGAGAGCAGATAGATCATTTCCATAGAGAGGAGACTTTGCATTGTCAGCTGATTCTGAGAAGGTTTATATTACACAGAGTTGTCAATCAACACAACCTAAACCACAGCAACCATGACTCTCATCACCATCCTCATCTGTACACTGGTCTGCTGCTGTTTCATAGGTCAGTATGTGTAAACAGAATGTCTTTTTCACCATTTATTATTAATATTTAATTCTGAGATTTATGTTGTCAATATTTTGTTTCTGTCTCCAGGATCCAGCAGTCAGGTGACTGTGACTCAGCCTCCATTCATAGTCAGGTTCACTATGTTAAAAAATGTTATTTCGTTAAAATTTTTTGGAGATTTGGAAAACTATACATTTTTGGAATCTTCAGAGCATGGGGAATCCAAAAATCTATGTTGCCATTTGCACAGACACCTGCAAAGCCGCCATTCCGGACATTAAAAATGGCCGACATATAATACACAATTTGTGCTATCTTGGCTTCTAGACAACCTAGAAACTTAATTAAACATGCTAATCCTATGTGTTTTGGGTCAATGAATCCAATAAAGACCTCAACATTGTTCTCAGGATTAAATAAAATCAACAAACAAAGGTAAATGAAAACCATAGTCTTTATATTGGTGATATTGGTGACATACAGTAACTGTATCACATAAAATACATTCAACTGAAGTTAAGGGTATATCAGATTGAGTTACCAGATTTAACTATACACAGGATCTACTACATCTGTATCATCCAGGAATATTCTTTCAGCTCTTCATCACTGTCCAGAGAGTCATTTTCAGTATTACAGTCTGTGTCGTTTTTGCAGTCACTTCCACACAAACAAAGTTCTGTGCAAGCCAAGTTGTGTGTCTCCTGCATGAACATTTCTGGGATGTGCAGTGGGTTTTGCACTGACATCTGACCAACTCTACAATGGCCTGTGGTGCAGGTGGAACCTTTGTGGTGGTAGGTAGTATGTCACCATGGCTATTTTGATTATAGCCATGTTTGAGTGGGTCGAAAGGTCGCTGCCACATCACAGTGGTTTGGCACCACACCCTACTTTGAACACGGACACGTTCAATGTGATCCTCAAGGGCACCAACTGTAGGAGGCAACTTGCTGCTTCTCGTATAAGGCCATGTCGAAGGTTTTCACTGTTGGGTGTTCTTCACCAACGACCAAACTCCTCAACTGGGATGCTTGCAAAATCATCGTCAGCATTGTAGACAACTCATGTGCAACTTCTGGCAATAGCGGTAGTGCACCAACTTGGGTCAAGGATTGGCCAGATGATACAAGTGATTTGAATCCAGCCCAACCAGGAATTTTGCTCTGTTCTCTGTGTTTTTCACTTGACAGGGCAGACTCTATGATACAGCCTAGGGTGGTTAGCTGATAAGACTCAGCAACCCCTGTGGTGTTGACCTCAAATTGTTGTGCTCTCTTGACCAATCCCGGTTTTGGTTTGCTACATGGCTTGATAGGTACATGATATGGGTTAACTGATAGATTATTTGCCTCTTTAAGTTCCAGACTGGGTGCGATGACTTCCCCTGGAGCATTGGCCTTCTGATATACTGCTGTGATTGTCCCATGTGTGGTTCCTTTCCCATCAGCTGTGTCCTCGACAAAGTCAGTATTGTCAACAGCAAAGAACACAAAGGTTCCTTTTTTGAGGACATCAAACTGTCTTGTGTTTTCCACAACAGCGTTAGCTATAGCTGTTTCCAAAAGCAGTGACCTACCGTATGGTACACAATAGTTATGTGAATGAAGGAGGTCTATAAGTTTCTTGTTCCTGGTGTCGTGATGTGAATGAAGGAGGTCTATAAGTTTCTTGTTCCTGGTGTCGTGATGAATGTTAAGTGCCAAATCCAGAACTTGGATTTTCTCGGGCATGTTGTATCCGGAATGTGTCTTGTCACCTGCATGGGTTGGTGTTGCACCTGCCTTTTGGTTTTGAAAGCATATATGATGTTCTGGTTTAAGGTGAGTGCAGATTGATCCATTGTCCTGGACCTCATCTCTGTTTGCAACTCCTCTTCGGGTCCTACCAAAATCCAACGTATAAGGCTGTACAACTCTGGTGGAACATCTTCTGCCGTGCTCAGTATGTTAACCATGTCTGACTGTTTCCTTTTGTGTGCGTATTAGCTTAGCTGTCTTGAATAACATCTTCATGCTGTCCAATTCACTTGCATGGTCTTGTAGCATAGACATGTGGACCATATGTTCTTCACAGGCTTCAGGGCAATACAGTTTTGTTCTGTCTTTCTGCCTCACAGACTTCACACTTGGTAACTCTTGAATAATATTACTCTACAGCCATTGTCTTGTCAGCGTTGGTGCGTGCTTCTGTGCCGCCTCGCTACCCCAAGCATGGAGATGTATGTTCTCTCCACATCACTCATGGGTAGATATGCTTTGTTTTGAGTTTGTATGTCAATGAGATTGATCAACTCGATCAAGCATGACACCTGCATGGGTAGGTCTGCTGTTGTGGATTTGGCTTTGTCACTGGTATGATCCCTGATGACATGAAACACATGTTTTGTCCAGCACTGCTTGTGATACATAACATCTATTGCATGGGCATCACTTGGTGATATTGCCGTGCTTAATCTCGTCATCAACACTGGATCTTGGGAAATGTCTACTGCTTGCCTGAGTGCCTTCCCACAGTTCTCGGTCCGAACTGTGAAGAGAGCTTGACCATTGATTGACCATGATTGACAGAAGAAGCACTGGTCTTTTGACAAAGGGTTTGTCGCAGATCTTGTGAATGGCATTGATGTTCCTGGTGTATCAGCTTCCATTTCTGTGCTTGATCTTCTATAGCCAGGTTTCTTAATGGCAAACTGTCCTGAGGACATTGAATGCTTGAAGCGGTCTCTGGCTCGCTGCAACTTTGTCGGGTGTGTGGCAGAAGAATAGCAGCTTCGATGCCATGTTTTCTTCTCAAGCAGCATTTCTTTGGTTGACTACCTTGGAGACGCATTTGAATTGAAACAAATTGTCCATCATGTAGTCTGGCTCGTTCAGTCACCACATCAAGTACTTTCTGGTAAGATTCGGTCTTGGGATTCAGAACGTATTCCCCTTTGCTACTGTCAGACTTCTGACAGAAGATGCATAGTTTCCAGTCAACAGGCTCCCCTGGGTTCTTGTCATGACTTTCATCCATCATGAGTTATGCCCTGAAAGTTCAGAACACCTAATATATATGTGTATATATATATATATATATATATATATATATATATATATATATATTTATAATATTTACAATATTTATATTTCACATTAACTACCAAGAAAAATATATACATTATTATTTAAATGAATAGTATGATATATCAGAAACTTGGAGCATATTATTATCATTATTTCACAGGCCACCAAATGGGGGCGCCACTGTAAGATCTTGAGCACAATTTATTTGGTATTTGATTCCTTGACACAGAAAACATAGGATTAGCATGTTTAATTAAGTTTCTAGGTTGTTTAGAAGCCAAGATAGCACAAATTATGTATTTTATGTCGGCCATTTTGAACGTCCGGAATGGTGGCTTTGCAGGTGTCTGTGCAAATGGCAACATAGATTTTTGGATTCCCCATGCTCTGAAGATTCCAAAAATGTATAGTTTTACTAATCTCCTCACAACTTCTCACTCACCTATCTAATTACAATCTGTTCGAAAAATTTCAATCCGGTTTTAGAACACTCCACAGTACTGAGACAGCCTTGGTCAGGGTCACCAATGACCTTCTAATGACACTAGATTCTGGGGACGCTGCAATACTGGTCCTCCTTGACCTTAGTGCGGCGTTCGACACAGTTGACCACGCCATTCTGCTGAGCCGACTGGAGTCATGGGTGGGTCTAGGGGGTAGTGCTCTCCAGATGATGAGTTCCTATCTTACAAGAAGGACTGTCTCAGTGGAGATAGGAAATGCCACCTCTTCCTCCGCCCCCCTCATTCATGGTGTCCCGCAAGGATCAATTCTTGGTCCACTACTCTTCTCTATTTATATGCTTCCTCTAGGTCAAATAATCAGAAAACATAACATTCATTTCCACTGTTATGCCGACGACACCCAACTATACCTGCCACTCAACACCTCAAATCCCAACTGTCTAGCTTCCCTTAAAACCTGCCTGGCCGACCTCCAAAAATGGATGTCTGCAAATTTTTTACAACTCAACTCTAACAAATCAGAAATTCTCCTGTTTGGCCCCATCACCTCTAGATCCCAACTTCACAACTGTCTTGACTCCATGTCAGCAAATGTCACACCAATAGCCAAGAATCTGGGCGTACTACTGGACTCTGAACTCCGTCTTGAGGCTCAGGTAAAAACGGTGGTTCGTACCTGCTTTTTTCACATTAGGAACATACATAGAATCAGACCAATACTCTCCACCCCTAACCTTCACAAAGTTGTAAATGCTCTTATTTCATCCCGCCTAGATTATTGCAATGCCCTATACTCCACTCTCAATAAAGGTTCCATACACCGTCTACAATTAGTACAGAATGCCGCCGCCAGACTCATTACCGGAACTAGGAAATCTGAGCACATAACCCCGGTACTGGCGGCACTGCACTGGCTGCCTGTAACTTTTAGAATAGATTTTAAGATTTTATTGTTAACTTTTAAAGCTCTTAATGGCCTGGCACCACATTATCTCACTGACCTGCTCGTTCCCCATGTGCCTGTCCGCCGCCTAAGATCCTCTGACGCCGCCCTATTAGATGTCCCTATATCTAGGCTGGTGACCAAGGGCGATCGGGCCTTTGCCGTCAGGGCCCCTACCCTCTGGAACAGCCTCCCATTGGACATTAGGGTTGCAAGTTCCATTGCCATTTTTAAAACCAAATTAAAGACCCATTTTTATAGAAAGGCCTTTTTAACCTCTTAACAGCAGAATCTCGGTGCTTCTCATTTACTCACTGATACTGTTGTATGTTGTTTTTATTGTTGTAAAATTGTATTTCATTGTTCACTGTCTGATTTTAAGTTGTTAAGCACTTTGTAACATTGTTTAAAAAGGTGCTATATAAATAAAGTTTATTATTATTATTATTATAATCTCCAAACATTTTGAACAAAAATACATAGTGAACCTGACTATTATGACAGTTACTCCTGGATCTGCTGTTACTCTAACCTGCAAAACTGACACAGCTGTTGTTAGGGATTCTAATGGAGATTATCTGCACTGGTATCAACAGAAAACTGGAGAGCCACCTAAGCTTCTAATAAAACTTGTAAATCAGCGTGAATCCCAAACACCAGCTCGGTTTACTGGCAGTGGAAGCAGCACTGACTTCACTTTGACCATCAGTGGAGTTCAGAATGAAGACCGTGCAGCAGTTTACTACTGTCAGAGTTTACATCAAATAAACAGTGTCTATGTGTTCACACAGTGATTTAGAGTCGTACAAAAACCTCCCTCAGTCAGACTGCATAGACACTGATCTGTTACAGCAGGAACCTACTGCAGCTGTTGAAGGGGGAGTAACTCTGACACAGACCACTGAACACAAAACTATGGTTTCAAAGCAAAAATTCCCCAAATAATCAATCGGTCCCAATCCTTTTCCATTAAAAGTGTACAATTATAAACCTCTGATTTGACCAAACATGTTTTACAATAGAGAATTCCTGCTACTGTTACTACTCGTAGATTAGCACATATCTGTCCCCAGATGCTGAACCTCCACCATGTTTAGAATTTACCCCTTCACTACTGACAGGCATGTACCAGAAAGTAATTACACAAAACATAGATTTTTCTTAAAATATCACACTTTATTAGCTAATTTATCATACAATTCATCCAAGCAAAGAAACACAAACAAGCAAAACCCAGTTAGTTATGGGTATATAGCATTTGACCATTTCAGGTTGGTAAATAGAAGGAAGAACAGATTTATATCAGGTGTAAAAACAGCAACAACAACAACTCCATAATATCACTTCTGTCTTTTCTCTACTCAGAACACTGTCCAGGGTCCAGGGTTTGAGTGACAGGTGTCTGGCCACTCAGACTGGCCTCACAGCTCACTGAGCCCGCCTTCCTCCACTCATCTGCAGTGAGGGTCAGGGTATTGCTCCAGATGAAGTGGCCGTCCCTCCCCAGGACCTCCTGGCTGCCTGACACCCCAGAGGACCTGCTACTGCCCCCCACCTTCCAGCCCAGAGTCCAGGTGGAGGGGAAGCCCCTGTTGGCCAGACACACCAGTGTGGCACTGCCCTGCTCCATCTCCACTCTGGAGGGAGGGAGGACGGTCAGGGTGGGCCGCACCAAACCCACTGGAGGAGAGAGAGGAAGAGAAGGAGTAGGGAGAATAGAGATGTGGAACAATATAAGAGAGGACACGACTCATTGTAAATGTTTCTGAATATGAGTATAAACAACATTATTTTCAAATGTAATATTAGTTCATAGTAATAAATAATGAGTTCCATGTTTCTGCTTTACAGTGTTTGACCAATATAAAACATCTCAGAGGTGACTGAAGAGTCATAGTGGAAGACTTCAGTTAAAACATTCATCTCTGTCTCTTTCACTTCCCTTTCAGTATATCCAAACTATTGAACCATGAAAACACATTACACACTGTTTTGGTTTAATTGTAAAATTGATTTAATTAAATTATTAAATTAAATCAGAAAGTCCATATATTAATATTCTGTGTGCATGCATCTTTAGAAATCTGAATCAAATGTAACAAATGGGATTTGAGCTTATGCAACTGAACAATCAATCTATTGCCACACAATTTGACAAAAATGGGGGGAAATTAGATCCTTGTCTGAGTAGCTGGTATTATCTCACACATACACACAAATAAATATATACTTGAGAGTGAATGATGCTGTGGTGTAAACATAACTATCTGCACTGTTGATGAAAAGGCTCAGATTAAGAATTTTGTTCTAAATGAAAGGAAATAAAACAGAAATATATGGTATATAGATATTCTTTTTTACTTTTAACACAAACACACAATTTAATAAAAGCAATGGTTTGTTTGTAAATATTAAATAATCAGTTGTACTTACAGTCAACGGTGAGTTTGGTGCCTCCACCAAAAGTCCACCACAGTGATACAGACTCATTGAGCGGCCGTACAAAAACCTCCTGCACTTAAAACACACCTCTTTACAACTCAAGCTACAGTTTCACAAAATCTGTTTTGTCATAAAAATGCAGCTAATCCAATATTGTGATATTTGTTTGATCAAATATGTTAATCGATATTATTTAATCAAATACAATTTATTTATTTAATGCTGTTTTCTGATTTTGCTGTTTGTTTAATGAATAGGAAACCTTAGTCATAGAAAGGTACACAATGATTGTCTTTTCTTGATAGCTGCAATCTAAAATAAATCAGTTTTGACATGAAAATGCAGCTAATCCAACATTGTCATTAGTTTGATCAAATCTGTTATTTGATATTATGAAATCAAATCAAATGTATTATTTAATTTGTTTAATGAATAGGAAACGTTAGTTATATATAGATATATATTGCAATAATTATCATGTTTTATTTACTGGATCATAATCTTAAGATTCAAAACTAATTAAGATAAAGTATAAAGTAAAGTTGTAAAGTTTCAATGAAAATCCTTGTTGTCAACTGACAGAAGTTTAAAAGGCTTATTCATGCAAAGCAAACAATAAACCCCTGTAATCCAAACTTGATATTTTAACAATTCTAATTTTGCTGAAGTATTTTTATTCCAGTAAATGTATCTTACTACAGTATTTCACATCCATTCATTGTGTTCCTCATAATGTTCAGTGTGTTGAGAGTAGATAGATCATTTCCATAGAGAGGAGGCTTTGCATTGTCAGCTGATTCTGAGAAGGTTTATATTCCTCAGAGCTGTCACTCAACACAACAGAAACCAGAGCAACCATTATGACTCTCATCACCATCCTCATCTGGACACTGGTCTGCTGCTGTTTCATAGGTCAGTATGTGTATACAGAATGTATTTTTCACTATTTATTATTAATATTTAATTCTGAGATTTAATCAATATTTTGTTTTTTTCTGCAGGATCCAGCAGTCAGGTGACTGTAACTCAGCCTCCATTCATGACAGTTACTACAGGATCTGCTGTTACTCTGACCTGTAAAACTGACAAAGCTGTTCATCGAAATTCTAACGGAGATTATCTGCACTGGTATCAACAGATATCTGGAGAGCCACCTAAGCTTCTAATAAAACTTGTAAATCAGCGTGAATCACAAACACCAGCTCGGTTTACTGGCAGTGGAGGCAGCACTGACTTCACTTTGACCATCAGTGGAGTTCAGAATGAAGATAGTGCAGCAGTTTACTACTGTCAGAGTTATCATTACATAAACATGTTCACACAGTGAGTCGTACAAAAACCTCCCTCAGTCAGACTGCATAGACACTGACCTGTTACAGCAGGAACCTACTGCAGCTGTTGAAGGGGAAGAGACTCTGACACAGACCACTGAACACAGTTTCTAAAAGTTTCAGTTTGATTCAGTGTTGGACATGAGTGGTAATATAACTCAGTTTTGCATGGTTACAGTCATTACACTCTTCTCAGAAGAAACAATGGATCCTTGTGCTGATTAAATTACTCCTCAGGCATACTTATCTGTACAAGTGTAGTTCTTAGCATGCAGCAGATTAACTGACTTCCGATTATAAGACTTCAATAGAATATTTAAAAAGCAAATAATGAAATACCTCAGAATATCATATGTGTAGGATGCCAAGCAGTCTGCAGGAATGCCATTTGTGTTGACTGTAAAGTTGAATTTATGTTCTCAGTATGTGTACTTGAATGCACTCAATTCTCTTTTTCTTAAAATGGTGATTTATTTGGACCATACATTTAAATGTAGATTATTTTCTTTTCTTTATGTTTTATTTTTCAAATGTATGTTTTTAAATATATGTTTTGTTTCATATGTGGACCCCAGTGCTTTAGAGCACAGCTAACATCCATGCACTTCATACTCAAGAGTGGGGTTCAGATGGCACAGTGAAAGCATTAGCTGGTTCCTGGTGTCAGTGTGATCTGCGTCGTGATCTGTGTAGGGGAATCCGCATCCCCTAAAGTTTGATTTGGAAAAATTTGAAAACCTGGCAGTGGCAGTGAATGACTTCTGTTGAAGCGGAAGTATATTGTCACATGTTCAGCACAGTAAGTTTGTGTGTGTGTGTGTGTGTGTGTGTGTGTGTGTGTGTGTGTGTGTGTGTGTGTGTGTGTGTGTGTGTGTGTGTGTGTGTGTGTGTGTGTGTGTGTGTGCGTGCGTGCGTGCGTGCGTGCGTGCGTGCGTGCGTACAGTACGTGCGTGTGTGTGTGTGTGTGTGTGTGCGTAAGTACATGTATGTAGGTATGCATGTAGCTGTATTGAATGACACTGGGTGTCCCAGAAGCACTCTCTAACCATTGTCCAAGATAGGGATTAAAGGTTATTGGATTGGCTATGGGATTGGCTATGGGTGATGTACACAACCATTGTCTGGCAGGACAGTGAGGTTTATTGGACCTTTACCCTGCCTGACATGGATGCTTTGATGTCAGCAAACACACATAAGCTACAGAATTTACCTGGCTGATAGCAACACTGGTAAATGGTTGTACAGATTCTGCAGCTAAGCCTTACCATGATTCCCATGAGCACCTTCAAAGTCCAATTCACAGTCCAGTGTTAATTTAACTCTGAAAGTGTAAAAGGTCTGAGTTAAATCTAACAATAAAATACGCAAATATCTCTGTGTGTGTGTTGGTGTGTGTGTGTGTGTGTGTGTGTGTGTGTGTGTGTGTGTGTGTGTGTGTGTGTGTGTGTGTGTGTTGGTGTGTTGGTGTGTGTGTGTGTGTGTGTGTGTGTGTGTGTGTGTGTGTGTGTGTGTGTGTGTGTGTGTGTGTGTGTGTGTGTGTGTGTGTGTGTGTGTGTGTGTGTGTGTGTTTGTGCATGTGTGTGTCTAACATGGGTATAAGGGTACAATGGATATTGCTTTCCCAATTTGATGGATTTTAACAAACATGATTAAATCTAAGATTTATGATGATACTACAACTAAAATAGTAGTGAAATCCTTTGTAAGAATGATCAGTTTGAAGGGTCCAGGTAGCTTCACCAGGCAGTGCATCGACTACGACTGCAACAATAGTAGGGGGTACTAACCACCAAAAATGGCCAAATCGTTACGCGGCGGATAAAAGCATGAAATTTGATACAGATGTCCCTTGGGTCATCCTAAAACATCCTAGAAGGGGTGCCCAAAGGGGTGCCTGGCATTTTGTCCAGAAGCCTGAAAGCTATGCAATCTCTACCATCTCCTGACAAATATGGATGGATTAATGTCGCTGATTCGTGGACACCTTTATGGACACTCTTGCCAGATAGTGAGGATGGGTAAGACCCGATTTTTGAAAAATGTGGACACGGCTCACAAAAGCGCCAATTTTTTTCTACATGCTCTCCATCACCATAGGTTTCATTTTGGAAGGGTAGCCACGTCATCAAGATGGCAGAAGGCGGCCATCTTGGATTGCAAAGATGGCCACCATGTAATATCTATAAGTGCCAATATCTCGGCTTCCAAGCCACTTAGAATGTCAATCTTGGTGTCTAAATATACATTTTCTGGGACAAGGAATGCAATAAAACTATAGGGAATATCAATAAGTGACTAATTCTGCCAATATTAGATAATTTGGTTGATTCTGGCCATATCTGAACACAATTGTATTAAAATGTATGTGTCTGCCTAGTTACTTGGCCTGTCTCTCCTCCCTGTGATTATTAGTTATCTCCACCTGTGTCCTGTTAGTCCCCTAGGGTGTGGGTGTGTCTGGATCTGGTCCCTGCCAGTGTGACCACTTGCATTCACTCACCTGCAATCATGCCTACAGTACGAATATGCCAGTTGTGTCTTTGTTCCCCACATCATGAAACACCTGGAGATCTCCAAAAGAGTTGATGTGGTCTGGGATACGTACATCACCAGCAGCATAAAAGAGTCAACAAGGGAGAAGCGAGGCAAAGGGATACGACGGAAGGTGGCTGGTCAGAACAAGCTGCCGGGGAATTGGTCAGATTTCCTGCGTGATCCTACAAACAAGCAGGAACTCTTTGCCTTTCTCTCTGGGAAGATTGCATCCACTGCCTGGCCAGAGGGCAAGCTGGTCTTCATCACATATGGCATCACAGTGGTCGGCACAGACACCAGCCACTCGATGCTGCCATGTAACCATGAAGAGGCCGACACCAGGATAGTGATTCACCTGCTTGATGCCCTGGAACATGGCTGTTCTACCTGCTTGATACGCACTGTGGATACGGATGTTGTCGTTATCCTCATCGGCAAGTTCCATGCCCTGCTCGCCAAGTATCCAGCTGCAGACATCTGGGTTGCTTTTGGCACTGGCAAGAACTACACCTATGTTCATATAAACACGATCTGCCATGCTCTGGGCAAAGACAAGTCCACAGCACTTCCCGTCTTCCACTGTTACACAGGCTGTGACACAACATCAGCATTCAGCGGGAAAGGGAAGAAGTCAGCATGGGTGGCGTGGAAGTCCTACCCTGAGGTCACCCAGGCCTTCAACTACATGGCAGAAAATCCATACACTTCTGTGACCATAGATGCCCAACACTTTCAGCTTCTTGAGCGTTTCACAGTCATCATGTATAATAAGACAAGTGATATGGAATCTGTCAATGAAGCACGACGAGAGTTGTTCTGCCAGAAGAACAAAACGATGGAACACATTCCACCAACGCAAGATTCACTGCTGCAGCACGTGAAGCGAGTTGCCTACCAGTCTGGGATCTGGTCCACGTCTGAACTGGCCCAGCAGCCGACACCCAGTCCAGAAGGATGGGGATGGACATTGGATGACAACAACCAGGTCTGGCTTCCTGTGTGGAGCATTCTACCGATGGCGTCAAAAGCCTGCAATGAACTGGTCAAGTGCGGTTGTAAAAGACCTTGTGGTGCAAGGTGCTCATGCAAGAAGGCACACTGGAATTGCACAGATCTTTGCAGTTGTCAATGTGACAAATAATTTGCATGTTGTTATCCTGGAAAGTGAAGCTAATAATCTTCAATTCTCTTCATGCTCCATTTTTCAATGTGTCTGAAAATTATGTACATACATTGGCAGAATCAACCAAATTATCTAATCTTGGCAGAATTAGTCACTTATTGATATTCCCTATAGTTTTATTGCATTCCTTGTCCCAGAAAATGTATATTTTGACACCAAGATTGACCTTCTATGTGGCTTGGAAGCCGAGATATTGGCAATTATAGATATTACATGGTGGCCATCTTTGCAATCCAAGATGTCCGCCTTCTGCCATCTTGATGACGTGGCTACCCTTCCAAAATGAAACCTATGGTGATGGAGAGCTTGTAGAAAAAAATTGGCGCTTTTGTGAGCCGTGTCCACATTTTTTTGTTAACAGCCCTCACTAAGAGGCTGCTTAAGTTTGTAGAGAACTCAAGTGTGGCTGCAAAGCTGAGCCCTTCTGTTCGAGAAAGTGTAGATGCCGGGATGCTGGGTTACCTTGCAGAGCATTATGCCAATGTGCTGGTAATTGCGAAATGGCACACATGAATACATGTAGTTACTAAACACTTATCACAAAAAAACAGTAATGATCAAGAAGAAAATACATGAGAAAATAGAGTGTAAAACAAGCAAGAAGATGTAGAGTGCAAAATAAATAAGATGCAGAGAGTAAAATAAGAATATGCAGAGTAAGATAAGATGCAGAGTAAAATAAATAAGAATATGCAGAGAGTTAGATAAATAAAGAAGATTCAAAGAGTACAATAAAAAAATAATGCAGAAAGTAAAATAAATAAGTGATGTAGAAATGAAAACAGAAGGTAGACTACAAAATACGGCAGGTTATGCACTGCATAACCTGTTGTATTGAGTCTGCATAATATGCAGACTGCCATGGTCAACTGTTTAAACAGCCATTTAGAATTTCTTCAACATGGTCCCTTCCTAAAAAGTTTAATAAACAAGCAAACAAACAAATAAATAACCCCTTCTATGTCCCTTTATGTTTTCTTTTGTGTCAACTGCTTTAGGCGGTTACTTGCTGTTTAAAACCTTTGTGGGCACCCCATGTAGGATGCGTTCAGATCACCCAAGGAACATTTGTACCACATTTCATGCTTTTATGAGATTCTTTAGGTATCTTGCATCATCTTTCAACACTGTAGGCGGCCATTTTCAATTTAGTCAATAACTCACTTCCTGTTTCAGATTATTTTGGGCACCCCTTCTAGGATGTGTTAGGATGACCCAAGGGACATATGTGCCAAATTGTATGCTTTTTGGAGATTCTATAGGCTTTTTGAGTCAATCGCCAACACTGTAGGCGGCCATTTTCAATTTAGTCAATAACTCACTTCCTGTTGAAGACTTTTTTGGGCACCCCTTCTAGGATGTCTTAGGATGACCCAAGGGACATGTGTGCCACATTTTATGCTTTTTGGAGATTCTTTAGTTGTCTTTTGAGTCAATCGACAACACTAGGCGGCCATTTTGGATTTTGTCCATAACTCACTTCCTGTTTAAGATTTTTTTGGGCACCCCTTCTAGGATGTTTTAGGATGACCCAAGGGACATCTGTATCACATTTCATGCTTTTATCCGCCGCGTAACGATTTTTCACTTAGTGCCCCCTACTACAATGGGTTTAATTCCTGCCTCAGAAGGACCTTTGCTTTCCTGTGCCTCTCCCCTGTCCTGTCCAAAAGAAAATCAAAAGCCTGACAAGAATATTTAACAACAAAAAGACAATTTAACAGGCTCAGTAGTAGGGAAGAGACCACTGATGGACTTTGGACCAAATATCTCTTATTCTCTGTGATTGCATAACTGCTTGCCATGCCACCAACATAAACCTCTGGTAGATATCACACAGAGATAAAATGGCACAGTGAAGAGCAAATAATGAACAAAATCCCACATGAAATTAAATTTGCCCAGTCTTTGAACAGTTTTAAAAAGCTGTTGAAGAATTGGCTGATGGGCAAGTTAGAATAAAGTCAGGGGCCCCTTGTTGGTCTGCATTGAACCTGGTTGGTATGGCTGGTATTGGGTGTTTTAAAATGTATTGTTTTATTTATTGTTTTATTTGTCTCTTGTTCACTGGTTTTATGAATATGTTGTTGAATGCTATTACTACAGTGATTTGGATTTAGTTATAATAGCATAACACATATGTTATCATTTAGAAACTATACCTACAGTATGTTGCAATTATTTATTTTGGAACCGCAATGGAATTAAGTCTTTTGACTTTTTGTGCTATTCGGATAACTCTACTGTACTATTCACCTCGGTGAATTGTATCATGAATTTTTCAAATAAATCAAATCAAAAATGAAGTCAACTAATCAGTGCTGAAGTCTTCCCCGTAAAACCCTTTAAGCTTGCGTGGTTGAAGCTCTGAATATTCCCAGAGAAGCTAATCCTGTTAGGGACTGATGTACAGGGGAACCTTTAGTCATCACTTTCTCACCATCAGACTAGATGAGCTCTTCGTTGTGAGAACTTTTACCTGTTCAGACAATAACAACCTGTCTTCCGCTGGGAATACGCACACATCCACCTCATTTCACAGAAAGACCACACTGCCACTGGTCACCCAGAGTGTCGCTGGAGTACTGACTGGAACGGGATCACAATGGGGATGTTAAAGACAGCATTTAGGAGTGTTGTGTCACTAAAAGTCCAGGAGTATGTGAAGGACTTCTGCAAGAGGAACGGCCTGCTGACGCTCTCAGTCTTAGCCGTGATTACGGGCTGTGTGCTTGGATTTGGACTTAGGACAATGAACCTGTCCACTCAGGTATGGATGGATGGAATGATGCATGGAATGATGGATTAATGGTCAAAATTATCATCAGAATGATAGGCTATGGATCGTTATGAGGCTTGTACAGTGCAAAGAGAAAAGCTTTTAGAGTCCCATGTGATGTATACATTTTGTACAAAACAGACAAACAGGATTTTGTGCTGTGGAGTTATTAATGGTAAAGTGGCAAGGATTTAATTTGAGAGATTCTGTAACAGTTCAGTAAGATAACTCACGAATAGACTGAAAACATTTTATCTATGAAATGTAAATACAAGTGTCAATATTATATCTGATCTTGGCATTCAGGCTCTATTATTCCCTGCTTAGGGAATCATATATAATGGTAATAATGGTAATAATGGTAATTCCCCTACCATTAGAAGACAATCATTTAAGAGCATGGAGATAATATACATAACAACACCCCCCAGGGGAAAACAGAACCCTTAGGGAAAGCAGAGGTCACTGGTGGTGCTGGGGTGGTAGTGGGAGGAAACAAACACATACCAAACTTCAGTGACACTGACAGCAAGAGCAACAACAGTGAATGAGGGGTGCTTAAATAGACCGCCAGATTGGTCAACTCCTTGACACATCAGTGTTGTAGACACATTATATATACATCATAAACCTCTCGAGTGTGTTTGCCTGAACTAGCTCACAAGCTATATGCATCATTATTGGCAAATATATTATTGGCTTCTCTTCTGTGCCCAAATAGACAAAAGGTAAAGATAATCAGCTTATAGTTTGCAAAGAGTTGGACAGGTTAGCGTATAGTATACCTATCCATGGATATCAAAGGGACTTTGCACACAACTGATTTATGCTTTAGTCACTATGAGTGGCAGTTGGGGCAAACGCTCTCCCCACAACATGATTTACGATTCTGTGCCTATCGGTACATAACTCGGACGGGGCTGAGTAGGCTCAAGTGAACTTCGCAACGTTCGGCACGGCAACTCGCGCGCTTTAGCGCGCTCGTGGTGCCTCTCGTGGCTCAAGTTAGTTTTCGACTGCGGCCCTCCGTCGCAGTCCAAAACTATACTTTATCGGTGAAAAAAACTAGTGTCGAAAGTGGCCCCTACGGGACGAGGCTTCCCATCTCCTGTATACTTCCATGTGTCGCTTTGGAGCATAGAAGCGTGACAACAGACTACAGACCCACGCCCGTGGCCACTCATGCGCAGTAACGGCAAAAACCATGGCCGTAGAGTTAGATAGTCTTTCCAAAGAAGGCTAAATAGCTTGAATTTGGGAAAAGGGAAAAACAGGCTTCCTCACGGTCTGCATAACGCTAATGGTCAATACCTTTGTGCAAGTTCAGATCAATTGCTCAAGCCAGTGAGGAGAAAAATACGGAACAGAGAGTATGACTGACTTTCCTTAATGATATGTAGGATAGGATAAGGTTTGGTTGTGTTCCATTCAGGTCAAACAGAGTCAGGGTGCTAGACCATACTACTATTGTGCATGTTGGCTCACTGGAAAGGCTCTGCCAAACTATCAGAGCTTTAATTAGTAGGCTACACACACACACACACACACACACACACACACACACACACACACACACACACACACACACACACACACACACACACACACACACACACACACTTCCATCTTACTAGCAGTTCCTTCGTGAAAGCCCCCCCCCCATACCACAACCCATCTTCCGAGCAGTGTAAACCCCCCACAGCGGAACAGACCAAACTTTCCACATGTCACAAATATTAATTGAAATACAAATTCAATTGAGCCAAAAGTATTCATATAGATGTATTGTGTAATAATAATAATCATCTTAACTAAGTAATCACTTCCACTGCATTTGAACTGATGTTCAACTTAAAAGGTGTGTTCAAGGAAGCAGTAATGGCTTATGTTGGTCTTTATGTTGGTCTAACTGGTAAAAATACAGTCTGTTTCCATTAGTTTAACAAGACCTACACCGTATTTATATGCTTTCCTATGCTCATACACTTCTCCCAAAGGCCAAGATCTACTTCTCTTTCCCTGGAGAGCTGCTGATGAGGATGCTTAAGATGTTGATTCTACCTCTCATCACCTCTAGGTAAAACACTAGACTATTAGCAATGCTAGGCTACAACGTTAATGCTAGGCTAATGTTAGAAGATACCTGAATCATTTGGCCAGTGGTTCTCAACCTTTTTTTCTGGATCAGGGCCTATTTGAAAATCTCAAAAGTGTTAGCGGTGGAACATAGTATACTTTAAGTTCCTATTTATCGGTATCATAATGAAACCTCATTTTGCTCAAGGTCTTAAATAAAAATACCATGGCATTTTCTTTTTCTGATTTGTTTTATATTGATGTTATTTTATCATCAAAATCATAGTTATTTTTGCCAATTATTTGGAGGCCACCGGTGGGCCCCAACCCACAGCTTGAGATCCACGGTTCTCCATGTGTGGTCCAGGGGGAACCCCTGTAGATACGTAACTACCTACTTCCATTCGTGCCATCAATAATGGAAGCAGGAGGAGGTAGCTATTATTATCTGGATCTTGTGATCATGTCTCTATGTCTATGTTTATGTCTTGTGTATGTTTACTGTGTTTTGGAGTTTCTTATTAGTGTCTGCTGTAACATAAAGTGCCCAGTCTGGGACATGATAAACTTGAACTTGAACTTGTCCTAACTAACCTGTCCTATTTGCCCAGTCTCATGTCCGGTCTGTCAGCCATGGACACGAAGGCTAGCGGTCGGCTAGGGATCCTGACCATCACCTACTACCTGTGGACCACATTCATAGCTGTCATTGTGGGTATAGTGCTGGTGCTAATCATTCACCCAGGCACGGGAACCGAGAAGGAAGGTCACCATGGAGGATCAGGGCCTGTCATGACCTCTGCCGATGCTCTTTTAGATCTAATCAGGTACAGATTGTCTCTCTCTCTCTCTCTCTCTCTCTCTCTCTCTCTCTCTCTCTCTCTCTCTCTCTCTCTCTCTCATACACACACACACACACACACACACACACACACACACACACACACACACACACACACACACACACACGCACACACACACTTGCCTGCTTGCAAATACACAAATACAGTGAAATCCTCAGTTTCTCAAATTACATGTTTCTTACACGTGTCAACATAATTGTTCAATCTTTCAAAATAAAATGGTAAGATATTTTAATAGATGACAAACTGTCACAAACATGGTCTTGACGTCATGTAGATGTCTCTTCCGTCAGCATTGCAATGCAGCCTGAAATTGCAATTAAGCTTAATTAATTGGCTTCTTTTTTTTAATTGGCAGACACCACTTGTGAGTGAATTACAAATAAAATACTTAACCGAATAAGACTTTCCAGGGCCTCAAATTACTGATCTTAATGAATATTTTAAACAATCTGTATGGCAGAGACAATTTATACAATACAGATAATACAGATATCAAACTTAGGCATTGTAGCTTTAAGCTAAATACAGTAACTACCTTAGCCCAAACTTAGGCATTGCAGCTTTAAGCTAAATACAGTAACTACCTTAGCCCAAACTTAGGCATTGCAGCTTTAAGCTAAATACAGTAACTACCTTAGCCCAAACTTAGGCATTGCAGCTCTAAGCTAAATACAGTAACTACCTTAGCACCCTAAGGTAGTCTCCTCTATTTTTTAAGAAAGAATTTTTTAAAGAAAACCATGTATTTCATTTCTGATAGATCTGGCAGATCACAAGATCATTCAGTAGTCTGCTGTGGTTTTGCAGCTTATCGTTTTTTTAAGGCATGAGGATTTGCTATGTAACACCCTATAATTCCTTGTAAAACCATTCCAGACCTATTAAAGCCAGTACAGTTCCAACAAAAACCCAGTGTCCTCCCTAGATTACTCTTTCCAGGAAGCTGAGCTCCTTAATCACAAACTCTTAAGTGACTTTAGTGCTGAGCCACGCAGGAATAAATGTATAGAACGGACATTTTCATTCACTGGTTCAATGTTACCCAGTAGCTTATTTTTTGTTTCTAGATTTTAGTTAACATTTTATATAAAAAAGGAACATTTGGGGCCCTGTGTGTGGAGATCACTGGGCCCTTGCATTAATCTGCATATGACAGGGTCATATGCCCTCTGTAGATTCACACAACTAAGCTTTGGCCAGTGGTCTAAGCATTTCATGTTGAAGGAGGAAAAGGTGATGTTCAATAGTTCCAGCGGCACTCCTGCATCAGCGACTGGCCTAAGAATAGACAGCCGTTATATCATGATCTGTTAATCTCCTGCTTTCACAGAAGTTCTGCGAAAGCAGGAGATTAACAGAAGGACCCTGTGTGCTGTTCACTTCACTGCACGCCTGCGACGTGGTAGACGTACACAGGCTTACACGTGTACATCCATGTCAGAGATTGGCCCCGGTCATTAGGGAGGTTAAGAGGGACTTGGAATGGTGGCATGACCTCCCATTATCATTCCTGGGACGGACAGGTTTAATAAAAATGAATACTCTTCCCCGCCTTTTATACCCTTTACAGATGCTTCCCTTATGGGTATCAAAAAAAGATGTCAGAGATCTGGAGAAGGCTTTCTCTAAGTTTATCTGGCATGGAAAAAGACCTAGGCAAAAGTTTAAAATCTTGCAGTTACCAACGAGCAGAGCTGGCCTGGCCATGCCAAATATACTTTTCTTTAACTGGGCCTGTCATGCTCGTTTCATTTGGGAATGGCTCCAAGCCTATTTACACAATAAGAACTGTGTGGACTCGTGGGGCTGCTCACCAAATTCACTATGGGCCCTTGTAACTGATAATAAAGATAAAATTCATAGAGAGATACGAGGAAACCCAATTATCTATACTTCTATCAGAATATGGCGACAGATTAGCACCTATGTAGGTAGAGGAGACCTAAGGTCACTGCTAACACCCATTTCTAGTAAGATGAATTTGGCCCAGGATTTAGCTCGGCAATCTTCAAGACCTGGCATTCTCGAGGGCTTAGAATACTGGGTGATTTATTCAAAGATGGTGTTTTGATGTCGTTTCAGCAGTTACAGACGCAATTCAATCTCCCAAGGGAACATTTTTTTGTTTTTTTGCAAATACGTCACTATATTAAAGAGGAGGAGTTCACCCAAAAAATTACTTATTTTCTATCAATTGCACACCCTATGAAGCCTTGAATCCATGGATTCTTTTTTGTTTTTGTCGCATTCTTAAGCTAATAATTTGATTCCCGTCTCCTACCGACTAACATATCCGGTAGGAGACACAAAGTAGATTATTTGTGTCTCCTACCGGAAATACACACGGTCATCAAATTATTGTCTTAGGAATGCCACAAAAACAAAAATAAATCCATGAAATCAAGGCTTCATGGGGTGTGTAATTGATAGAAAATAAGTATTTTTTTGGGTGAACTCCTCCTTTAATACATTACGTTTGCCCCCACAACCTGGATCCCTATATAGCAAAGTGGAGGACCTCCTATGCAAACGTAGTGATGTATCACATTTCATCTCATCCTTCTATTCCTTGTTGTACTCGCTGGACTCCCTGGAGGTACAATCCATCCGCAAGTGGGAGAGCGATTTTAACAATGAATATATCGAGGACGACTGGCAAGAGGCCATTGATTCTGTTAAAAATGTGTTCACCTGTAATAGACTAAGAGAAACGCAATATAAAATCTTTCACAGACTGCACATCACACCTGTGTTACTAAACAAAATGGACCGTTCAAGATCTCCTCTGTGCACTAAATGTCACACAGATCTTGGAACCTACTACCACTACTTTTGGGAATGTAAGTGGATATCTAGGTTTTGGGGCACAGGAGTTAAGCGATATCTTTAAGGTTAAAATAAAGAAGGATCCGGGAGCTTTCATTCTGGGACTCCCTTCCAAAGAGATTAATCTGACACCCTCACAATTTAAGTTATTTGACAAATTCTTATTATTAGCTCGTAAATGCATTTTAATCAATTGGATTAAGGATAAGCCCCCCACCATACAACTTTGGTATAAAGAGATTTTTGGTGTACTCCCCCACGAAAGACTGTGTGCAGTACACAGAGGCAATGAAGCCTCGTTTCTGAAGTTGTGGGCCCCACTAATAGACTACTTCCCCGCCGAAATCTCTCGGATCCTTCTAAAAGGTCAATGCACTGTGGGCCTGAACCCTCCCCTTAGATAGGACTTTGATGATTATGCCGATGCATCAATGTGACCATGAGCTATATGGAGTGTGGTGACCTGTCTTAAGTGCCTGGCTATGCTTTTAGGGCTATGCACATGTGTCATGTTTCACTAGCCAATCACAGTCCTGAATAGACTGTGATTGGCCAATCACGGTGCAGGGTTAGGGGGGTACACTGGTGGCCAATCACAGCGCAGGATTGGGGGGTGCAAATATCCAAACCTCACATATAGGGGCGGTTTCACCGCCCAAAAAGTAGAGATTCAATAAAGCCTTCTTAGCTTAGATTATATTTAGAGCTGTGTGGTCAGAGCTCGGTGGGCCAGTGGCTCTTGGTCAAAAGCCAGGTATGTGTGTGTGACCTCTTACACGTTTGATGAGCTTAGTGTCAGAGGTCAGTGCTCCATAAATCTTCCTTACTAACCACATATGAACCTTAGCGTCCCGATTCTGGGGTGAACATTCTGTGGTGTGGTGCCGCGTTGTGACTTGTGAGCTTGTAGCTCTGTTTTCGGCGTATATATTTGGTGTAGAAGGAAAAAAAGAGGGATCCAACATGTGAACCCTGGGGGACCCTGGTCAACTACGTATATTGTATTTATGCCAAAACATTTATGAAAAAAAAAAAAAATGTGGAGATACGGGCAGGTTTTCTGCCCGACAAGTGACTACTGTATGCAAGTAGAAAACCTCCCAAGCATAAACTCTCCTGTGACTTCACACCGATCAAGCTATGGCTTTTTGATGAATGAGATGTTATACAAGAATACAAATATTATAATCATAAGATAAATATCTCTTAACCTTTACAGGAATATGATCCCTTCCAATCTGATTGAAGCCACTTTCCAACAGGTGAGTGGATGAGGACACTAAAATGTATTAAAGTTCTCCTTACGAGACATGCAACTGACATGCATGTTGTTGCTGTTGGGTGGAAAAACTGTAAAAAGAAATGTTCCTGTTGTTGTTCAACACTCTTGTACGATGAAGAAGGGCATTCATTTACTAAAAAACATACATAATTTAAATATGGAATACGAGGGTTCTTCCCGACAGCAACGATGTCTGACCTCCTCTCTACCTTTTCCTTTAGCTGGATTTAAACTCAGTGAGAGTATGTGTTACTTTCTATGAATTGAGTACAAAGGACCCCAATGGAAACAAGTCATAGACTTTCTTGGGTTTACAATCCTCTTAACAGACCTTGTATTGAACTTGTACTTCCCTGTGCTTGTCTCTGCAAACTGTTAATAAAGTATTCAGTCAATCAATACTGTGCATGTATGTAATGCGTGTATTAACCACTTAAGGATATTGGAAACGGCTGATCTACAAGCTCGCAACTTGTGTTTTTGTGATGTGTTGTGAGCTTGTATACCTGCTATTTGAAAAAAAGAAAAGAAATATTTTGAAAATACTTTGAAAAACTATTTTTAAAAACATTTTTTCTTATAATGTCCAAAATAGGGACGCCAGGTTTAAAGTAGTTAACTGGTTGAGCCCTAAGTTGAGCCCTGTTTGCTGTTCTCTCTTCAACACCACAGTACAAAACAGAACTGGTGCCCATCGTGCAGAGTTCCAGCGTGAAAGAGTCTCAGGCCAACTTTGTGTACGTGATGCCCGACTACCACAACCCTCAGCTGGGGCACCCCGTGTTTCTGGAGATCACACCTGCTCCTGACATCAAGTACAAGATCAAACCGGGTAGCAGCAAGGGCATGAACGTGCTGGGCATTGTCATCTTCTCCACCACCATGGGTAAGGTGCACAGATGTACTGTATATCGTTGTTGAATATTGTCAATCAAACAAACTGTGTTCAAATCGGATCCTCACAAGCTCTTGTTAGTACTTTTCATTGGTTAGGGTTACCAATGAACATTCAAAATATTTCCAAAATAGCAAAAAATAGCTGTTTTACATGCTCTCAACGAGCTTATAGATCGGCTATTTTTGCTATTTTTGTTTGACAATCTTGTACAATGCAGTAGGACATTCATTTACAAAAAACATAAAGTTGAAATATCTTGAGACAGGGAGAACGCTATTGAACACACATTCTGTAGCAATGATTACTATCTGAATAGAGCTTTAAATAATATCACTTACACTACCCTAAATGTTCAATTCAAATTTACGCTCTGGATTTTAATGCACACACATGCGCATGCGCTCACGCACGCACGCAAGCACACAACAAACAATCTGAACATTTTACATTGTTTTATATTGTTCTATGCAGGCCTGCTGCTGGGGAAGATGGGGGAGCGCGGTGCGCCACTGGTCAATGTGTGCCAGTGCATCAATGAGTGTGTCATGAAGATTATCAACGCAGCCATGTGGTACGACCCTAGATCTCTGTTTCTGAAGAACATCCCTCTGTCTTGTGTACAAACGGAAACACTTGTGTCCGATTACAGAGTAGATGAGATTATGTCTAAAAATAAGCATTAACAGGAACCTGACAGAGACACGGCTTAAGGTCTTCTGAACAGTCCTTAATATTCCGTCAATTTCCGTGGCAACAGATGATAGTGACCAGTGGCTTGCTTCAAAATCAATCCCCTGAATTGAATTAGAAGAACAAAGGTATACAATGGTCTAAAGAAAAACAAATTACTTCTTGACCTTGCAGGTGAGAGAAGGAAAAAAAAACTCACCTTGAAGAAAACGAAAGAGACTAAGAACAAAGATGAGAGGTAAAGGTTAAACAGGCAGTGCGCAGTCGTACAACAATATCAACAGAATAAATGACTAGTGAGGAAATGTCCTACCTTATAAATTCATGCAATTTAATTCATGGTGATTTAGGGAGAGAAAGAGGAAAGAAAGAGAGAAAACAGAAAAAAAAGAAAGGGGAGTGGGTCTACTCTTCCTGTGAGAAAGTAAACATCACATCATTTAATCACAGTAGGCTACATGATGTGACACCCAAGCGAATGAAGGGTGAGTACTTCCTAAAGCAGCTTTAGGTCTTAGGGTCAACATGTAAACATGCAAACACTGAGCCAGAATGCGTAAGACAACTGCTGTCGTGTGGGTCACACTTACACGACAGCGGGTATGCACATTAATGAAAACATGACAACTTAATGCTGCGCGCACAATTAGGCCACGTGTAGGCTACTTTGGTCCTGGACCTGATGAGACGAAGGAGGAGCCCGGCCAGGAGGCCACCCACAGAGCCTAGTCCCTCCACATGCCAGAGTCCCAGTCTACCTAGAGTAGTTCCGGAGAAGCGGATTGAGTGGCCCTGTCTTTCCCTAATAGGACTGACCGTGGGTAGCTACTGGGACGTAAGTCAGGGCTTGATCAACCCCGGCTGGGTCACCTGGGCGAGGGTGTATGTTGTTGCGAGACCCGAAACACCCGATGACCCCAGGCTACAACACTGATGATACGTCCCAGGTGCATCCATGTGATGTTTTCTTTATAGGTAGCCCCCCAGCTGTCATTATAAATGTTCCTTTCACGTTGAACTGCATTTCGACTTATTGTGCTGTAATGTATTGCATTTCATTCTAATCTAGTTAATTGAATTATTAGCTAGTGTCCAAAGGACACTTAAATAACATCCTTCGTCTTTCTCTCTTTCTTTCTCCTCCTCCCGATTTTCTGTGCAGGTATTTTCCATTTGGCATCGTGTTCCTGGTGGCAGGGAAGATTCTGGACATGCAAGACCCAGCCCACCTAGGAGAGAAACTGGGCATGTACTTCATCACAGTGCTTGCAGGCCTGTTTGTCCACGGCCTCATTCTCCTCCCTCTCTTCTTCTTCGTGCTGACACATAAAAATCCCTTCACCTACATCAGAGGCCTGCTGCAGGCCCTGGTCATCGCACTTGCCACCTCATCCAGGTAACAGGCAACAGGTCTTGTGTTGTTATCTTTATTCAGTTATTTTATGTGTATTTTCTCCACCTTTTCTGTTACAGATTAATCACATTTTACAGTAGATCCGTGCTGAGTGCATCTCAATCAACCCATGCCTGTCCATCTACTGTACATGTGACACACATGTTATTGGCACATGTTTTCTTGTCTGCAACCATAAATTCATTAAACACTTTCAACCTGCCGTCCCAAATTTGTGCATGTCATTATAAAGCGAACATTTTCTAAAAGTTTATATCATTTTTTTTTTTTTACAACGTCTAATTCCTTCTTGGAGAATCTAGCAGGTGTGAGGGGCACCCCAAAGATAGCTATCAAGGGACAAGTTTCTAAGTTGATATTAAGGGCATGTCAAAAAAAAACTTGCTTGGCACAAGCTGGTATAATATGACTGTGTCATTCTTATTTTTTTAATAGGGCTTAAATGGTTCCTTTTCAAAATCAGGATAACTTACTTCCTTATTCCCATTCTTAATGTCTCTGCAGCTCAGCCACTCTGCCTATCACCATGAAGTGTCTTTTGGAGAACTGTGGGGTTGACAGGCAGATTGCTCGCTTTGTTCTGCCAGTGGGGGCTACTATCAACATGGATGGAACGGCCCTGTATGAAGCCGTGGCGGCCATCTTCATTGCTCAGGTCAACGATTATGAGCTGGACTTTGGCCAGTTGGTCACTATCAGGTGAGGATGGACAAACCTCTGCTAACTTTTGTCACTTTTTCTCCCCGCCTTTCTGTCTCACCCTCTGTCTCTCTCCCCTGAACATGACTTTGTTGTGTGATATATCACAAACATCACATCCCTAACATCCTGATCCTTTCTCATCAGTATCACGGCAACCGCGGCCAGCATAGGGGCAGCTGGAATTCCTCAAGCCGGCCTGGTTACCATGGTGATTGTCCTGACCTCAGTAGGGTTACCACCTGACGACATCACACTGATTGTGGCCATCGATTGGGTCCTGTGAGTATCACTAACAATTAACATGCCATAATAGCCATTAATCGGGGGGATATATTTAATAGCATCTTTTGCGAGGCAGCTTTGGAGGTTAGTGCTGAACTTAGAGAACAGAACTGATTTTCTTCTGACTGGTTCAGCGATCGCTTCCGTACGATGATCAATGTTCTTGGGGATGGCTTGGCTGCTGGGATAATGGCCCATCTATGCAAGGAAGACTTTGAGAGGGCAGCTGAGAGGGCCACTCCTACCCCCAGCAATGCCGGACGAACTGTTCGGGTAAGGAGAAGGAATGATGAGTGACAGTGGGAATGTGAAGGAGATATGTCAGCCAACCTGACATATCCAGCAACAGCATCAGCTAATATCTCTAAGTGTCCCAGCTAAGCATATTGTTTATGGCCTCTTTCCCCACAGAGAGACACAGTAATCTCCTTGGGCAATGAGAGCATCGCTTTGTCTGAAGCTCCCCTGATGCATGGCGGACGAACTGTTCGGGTAAGGAGAAGGAACGATCAGTGACAGTGGGAATGTGAAGGAGATGGCCCATAAGCCAACCTGACATATCCAGCAACAGCATCAGCTAATTTATCTAAGTGTCCCAGCTAAGCATATTGTTTATTTCCCCACAGAGAGACACAGTAATCTCCTTGGGCAATCAGAGCATCGCTTTGTCTGAAGCTCCCCTGATGCATGGCGGACGAACTGGACGGGTAAGGAAAAGGAATGATCAGTGACAGTGGGAATGTGAGATAGCCCAAAAGCCAACCTGACATATCCAGCAACAGCATCAGCTAATTTATCTAAGTGTCCCAGCTAAGCATATTGTTTATTTCCCCACAGAGAGACACAGTAATCTCCTTGGGCAATCAGAGCATCGCTTTGTCTGAAGCTCCCCTGCTGGCACATCGCTGTGATTATGTGTACGAGGTGGAGGGGGACAACGTAACAGAAAAACCTGTGACTTGCTACAACCTCTGCCATATCTGAGGCAACACACAACTCACGATCACCTCCCAGGACAACTAAGGAACCACCAACATCAGAGTTCAACTTTAGACTTCAGTTGGAGAGCACAGCAGACAAAAATCTAAACGTTATGACCTCAATTCAGGTCATTCTACTTTTCAGGGTTTTTTTGTTAGAGGGGGGTTGGCAATGTCCACTGTGGCAATGTTACCGTGCCTAAATTTGTGTTATATTGTGATGTTCCAGGAAGAATGTTATTAATCACATCTGTGCCATGAAGGAAGAAAAACTTTCTTCTAGTTATTGTTTTTTTGATAACTTTATAGTAAGGCTGCTTTAACACATTTGGGAATTTTGTACACATACTCTTTTTACTGTACATATTCTATATGAAATCATGTGGAATGGTGCACTGATTGTTTGATATTTAACAACATGTATCTGATATATTATATATGAATTCATGTTAACCAGTCACTGGAAACAATGTAGACATTGACAGGGTTGAATAATATGCAATTCTATTCTACGTTTATAGATTTAACTTTGAATCCGTTTTTTGAGTTGCCTGAGGCTATGGCACAGCACGGAACCATAGCTACCTTAACATATTCCCTGTATTATGACACTTTATGAGAATCTCACAATCTCAGAATACATAGGACTTTTATGTTGACAAAGAAAGAAATGACTTCTGATGATGTCATTTCTGGGTGACATTTTATCAAGCAGAACCATGACACGTTATATGTGTCTTAGACATTATGACACGTTTTATACAAATGTTTTACATTTGATTGGTGTGCAATGTTGCTCATGGATTTTTCTATTAAAAATCTGTTTTTGAGAGTTTTTGTGGGTTTTCAAACTAAAACATATTCAAACAAACTACATTACATCGAAGCTCAGTGAAAATACATGGTTATGTCTCCCCCATCTGGCCGAGACAGTTACTGGAACCTAGAACGTCATCGGTAAATTCACATAGTTATCCAATTCACAGAATACAGCCTCAAGTAACTATAGAATAGATGCTACACATTCCACAGAATACAGCCTCAAGTAGCTATAGAACAGATTCCACAAATTCCATCTGTATATAGGAGGCAGTACTGCTCAATACCACCATCAAATTCAATATACTGTACAGGAGAATGCACAAACCCAACAGGAAAGCACATGGCCATGGTATACAAATCCTATATACCAAGTTCAAGGCAATACAAATGTACAAGACAACTGGGCCCCAGAGGTCACCTAAAGTTCCTAACCAATATTCTTTCATTTACTCTTTAGAGAAGAGTACAATCCACTCCAACAATTATTGCTTTCAGTTTTTTTTTATTGATTTTTTTGTTTGTTTGTCAGGTTACAGGGGACAAGGATTTTTACCATTTGTTATAAAAACATGTAATTTAGTTCATCATGGATATGATCAATAAATGCCTCATGTAGGCTAGTTAAGGAAAGCTTTAATTTCAGACTTTAAAATGTTTCTCTCTCCCGTCCAAAATGTTTTGAACTCACCAGCCACCAGTAAACTGAAATGAACAGGTATTAAATACAAAATAAAATTAGTACATTTAAATATAAATTAAAAGGATAGCACAATAACAGCACACATAACATCAAATACAATTAAGGTGACTGAATGGACACCATATTTCGGTATGTAGAATTAAATAGTCCCATTTTTGGCATGTAGAAATTTAGTTAAGCATTATGAAAACTAATAAATAAACGTGATTTAAATCTCAACAAAGATCATAGAATATGGGGCATTTAGAAGTGCTTGTGTGCACCTTTGGGCTGTCCATCTTGTTTTGTACAGTGTTCCTTCCAACAAAACTACACTGAATAAAACATTGTTTTCCTCAACTCTGAAATACATTTCAAACACACATTTTTAAATTATGTTGAAAGACAGTTGCCTTGAGGTGTCAGAAGTTAAAAATCAATAACCCATACAAAAACTTGCAGAGGAAAGAACACTCAAATAGAACAAGCATCAAGGTAAAATAAATTATGCTATGCTTGCTGCTGTTAAGTACTCAAAACCTTTCCAACATTAAGGCAAAATAAAAAATAAACTGAAATGTACCTTGAATACCAAGACCCCACCTGGCCATAAAACAAAACACCACAAAACATTACCTTCTTTTGTGCTACTAGTCTGAGAAAATCCTAACCATCACATTAAGAACTGAACTTAAAAAAAATGTAATGGCCAAGACAAACCGATTTGTACAGATTTCTTAGTACCTTACCTGCTCTGAGCAAGCTCACCGAGTACTGCACAAAGATATGATATGAAAATGACATATCGATTATATTCAAACTATAATACCGGTAGTAATTTTAAGGCCTCAGCTTTAAGCTTACATTATGAAGACTAAACTACCAGGGGCCACAGATTTTAAATTGGCAATCATCACAGCAGAGGGGCAAGAACATTAATTACTATAAGACAGATATTTAAATACCATTAATCTTAACTTGCGTAGGGTTTTGTCCACATATGACCACATATCTCCTCACTATTTTACTGATAACATGCTTAAAACAAAGACATAAATAAAAGTGCTGATAGTATTCATAGAAATCAGGAACAGGCAGCAACGTGAATAGCCTAGTTCCAACTGATGAACTGCTGTAAGGGTCAACAATAAAGGAAACAAATGAGGCTGTGTAAACACTAGCTAGATAAATGAAGTTTCAATACCTTGCAATTTAACACAGCCATTTGGAGAAATGACATGACAGAAAAATGTTTTACTACTGTGACTAGTTGAAGCTTATTTTTTGCATTGATCTACTGACCTTATGCTTACCTCAACTCTCCAAAGCATTTTCAATCTCCCTCTCTAGTATAGTATTTCAACATACACTTATTCAGATTTCAGGACAGCTAAAAGTCACTTTGCAGGCTTGGCTGTTGGTTGGAATGGTTATCAACAGCAACTATTATCCATACTGAAATACAAATGCTTCCTTCTGCTCATTTATGTACAGTTTATTACTCACTGGCCTTACCACAAAGGGATGTAGATACTCTCACCATCTTAACTACAGGGAGGACATCCCCATCCCTCCCTACATCCTAAAGTTTCCTAGCCCCCATTCAGTGTTGACAGCATACAACTTTTCTTTGACCTAGGATGGCTGATTTGAAGAGAGAAAAGGGGCAGGTAGCTAGGTAACATATTTAGAGGACACCAAACACCGACTGAATCCAAATCATTGAGTCAAAGACCCACCTCGGCAAAGACAGCATGATGGGTATAGTGTCCATAAAAATGCAGAATGCATCAGTCACTACGGTTAAACAAAAATGCAAATGAACTCGATAAGTAAATTTAAAAAAAACAAACAAACCAAACAAAACTTTCGGCAAAACAAAATAAAATTTAATGGTTGTATTTTCAAAGTGAAACAATCAAAACAAAACAAAGAAGAAAATAAAGCAAACCTAACAGATTTTTTTTTTTTTTAAGTGTTAAAGGCCATTAATTCTCCTTGAACTTGAGATGAGCACTCCGTTTTTAACTTGAATGATTAGAATTCTAAAACTCCAGAAAAGTTTGAAAAACCAATAAAAAAAAGTTTCAAACTAAAATAAATGGGTTCGAAAAAGAAAGCAGGAAAGAAAGAAAAGAGCCAGACAGTCCTCATGTTCTTAGCGGTAAATTTTAGTACCTGTTAAAAAAGAAATATAGAAGAAATCTCAAAAAGGGGTAAATTTTGCTTCTCAAAATGTTCAAAATGACACATCCAGGGCAGAAAATCCAATTTTTCCATGTCTTTGGTCCATCTTCCGTAATGTTTAACTTGGGGTGTGCTTTGTCACAGGACTATTTTTTTAGATAAGGTTTATATATACTGTATATTTGAAAAAAGACCCCTCCACATTGATTATGAAACAATTAACAAAAACACATTTTCCCCTCATAAGCAGGCCGTGTTTAAAACTCTGCCCCACCAGGCGAGGGAAGCAATAACATAAGATAACATTGAAAAAGACTGATATTCTTAATAGCCTAAAACAGATTGGTTAAAAGTGCTTTTGCTCCTCAGATTGACTAGAGCAATTGTGAGCAGGGTGGTGGGTGTTTCTGATAAATTAAGGCATCTATTTCTACATAGGGTCCAGAGTCCAGGACACAGCACTGTTATCTCAAATTAAAAAACTAAAACAAAAGGAAATATTGACCAATGCCCAAGCAAAACACTCTTCTCGTGATATTCTTTTCAGTAAACAGACGCATCACAAAGCAACTATTGAAATGTCTGACAAATGGGAAGGTGTGTGCAACGCTTTCCCCTCTAGTAACTTATTGTCCACTTCCAGCACACTGGCGAAAGCCTATCTCAGGGCACGTAAAGGCCTTCATCCCACATCTGGTCCCTATAATGACTATTTCAATTGCAGCACATAAGGACAATATTCTACAGCTTTACAGGAAAATTAATTCTCAAAGTATGAAATTGGTCACCCCCCCACCCCATAATTACAACTATATTCAGAGCATTCCCAAGTGTGAGTATAAAGAAAAAGAAAAGACAAGAAAATAAATGAAAATGAGAAGGAAAAAAAAACTGCGCATACAAACGCACTTTTCTTTTAGACAAGTACAAAGATGCAAAGAGTTAATTCCGCTTTGAGTGAGAATACACTAAAAACCAATTTGCTATGCCAAACTTTGCCAACTTATACCTCTATTGTCTGCAATGAAAGTCGGGCGCATGGTTGTCATTGTGTCCATCTCTCTCCTGCTCATCCAAAGTTGTCCAGCTCTCTATCACTCTCTCTCTCTCTATTTGTGACCCTTGGTGGTCTTGAAGGACACTTGCAGGATCTTGTCTCCAAGTCGGTAGCCGTTGAGGCTGGCGATGGCCATGGCCGCCTCTTCGTAGTTCGTCATGGTAACGAAGCCAAAGCCCTTGCACTTGTTGGTGTTGAAGTCTCGAATCACCTTGACATTCGTGACGGCACCAAAGGGCCCAAACATCTGCCAGAGTATGCCCTCGTCAGCATCCTGGCCCAGGTTGTAGATGAAGATGCACCAGCCTGAGGTGGAGTTTCCTGGCACACTCACCCCACCCATGCCACCCATGTGATCAACGCTCATGGGGGAAAACCTGGGAATAAGGAGACATGGGCAAGATTGTAGATACAGCATCTGAAGATTAAACAAAGTCCCTATGTGTGGAATACAATTAGGCTCTAGTGCAGAAAGGCTGTCTGATGCCAGATGATGGCATCTTCTAATGCTCTATGCGGTCTTTGAGCATCTGTCATAATTTCCCTTACCGGAACCTCTGTTGCTGGTGGTGCAGAGGTCCTCCGAAGCGGCGAGACTGGTTGTGGTACAGTTGGGAGATGATCTGGGTGCTCTTTGCCTGGTTTGGGTTAGCTGCAAATTTAACTGTAATCGGCTCAGATGCTCCAGGAGGCTTCTGGCCATTCAGGTCTTTGATGGCGTCTTCTGCTTCGGCTCGCTTGTCGAACCGGATAAATGCCACCCCACGGGATAGACCTGAGTGAGAGGAGGCAATGGGTGATTGAAGGGATGCTGCCTATTCAACTACAAGCTCTTTAATATGTTTTAGCCTTAAAAAAGTTTTGATATGCATAGTGATGACAAAAAAAATGTAAAAAACATCATCTTTTTACATTATGGACTAATATTGATAACAGTAATAGTAGCACACAAAGTTTGACTCAACAAATTGCACAGGGAAATAGATTTTCTAAATCATGTGAAATGATCAAATATAAGTTCCTAAACATTCCACAAATAGTCAAACCAGGCCGGCAGACTAAAGTAAGACAGAAGAGACATTTGATAGTCGAGCTGGTATCCGAGTGGAACCCTTTTTTCTAAATTGAGAAATGATCTGACAGTACGGTGCATATAAGACAGCAATACCTTCTTCATTCTCCGGCCCTGCTGTCTTACCCGAAGCCTGGTCGACAAGCACGCGGGAGTTTATTATACGTCCGTAGCGGGCAAACATGTCTTCGACATCTTTCTGGGTCATGGACTTAGGCAGGCCACTGATATACAGGTTGGCGTCCTTTATTGTGTCTGAGCTGGGCCGTGCATAGGACACCTGGTAGCAGGAAGCAACAAAAGCCTCATTACACCACTTAATTACACTCACAATAAACAAGTAACAAAGAAAACAGCTTATTGTTATGACTAACATTTATCACAAGCCCCGAAATCACGTAACTAAATTGGTTAATTTTGTATTTAATTTTGAACGTTTATAAAAGGGGCAACTAGTCTAAATGTTTGTTGTTGCTTAGCATTTAAGTTACCATCATCCAGTGGATAGTATTTGTTAACAGCAAGCCTTGTTCATATATTAAAGCCTACACAAATGTAAGGATGGAAAAAAAATTGAGATAAAACAAAAAACAAAAAAGGCAGATCTGTCTGTGAATCCCTGATTGAGCTGGTCTAGATGCCAGGGCATGGGTCTGTGCAAAATGAGTATGCTCAAAAGTACATAGGAAAATCATAGCAACCAAATTCATAATGAATAAAATGAATTCTGAAAGAATGAAACAAAGCATCAAAACAAAATTGAAATAAAATTAAAGTAAGATTCAGTAGACTTTGTTATTGTTAAATAAGGCAGTAGGCGAGCTATCAAAGCAGTACCATTTCCTTGGGTTGACATGTACTAGCTAGGTAGTGCACGGCACAGGAGCCACAGGAGAGTTACATGACATGACATCGTTGGGTTGACAATAGAACACCTTATTGCACGTTACCTTGATAGTTTTGGACTGTAGCCTTAGTCCATTCAGTGTATTGATAGCTCTGTCTGCATCACTAGGGTTAAGATAGTTAACAAATCCGTACCCTAAACTGTGGCCTAGAGAAAAAAAAAAGGAAAACAATAAAATAACAAAAAAAACGTTGTATAGTTAAAAAAAATAAAAAATAAACAAAAACAAAAAACTGCATACTGCATACTGAATAAATAAATGTTTTAAACAAAACAAATCTACACATTTCATGCTAGTCGGAACAAACAAAACAAAGAAGGACTTCAATTAAACAAGATCGTATTTGTTGGATAAATACAACAGCAGCCTGCAGGGGTGGTGAATGGGATTTGACAAACAAATAAGCCAAGAATGAAAATAAATTTGGCATTTCCAATGAAGTCACTAAGGCTGCAGGAGCCAGAAAGAGGGCAGGCCTGTACATATCATGCCAATTTGAGCCAACATTGAGCCTGTGTAGCCAAAACAATTAGGAAAATGACAACTGATGATGCCAAACGCAACGCGTCAATATTATTAGGTAACAAACAGTGGGCCGGATACGAAGTCCACAAGTAACAGAACAGAGGTTTTCAGAGGTTGGGCCCCCCAACTGTGTTGTAGCCATGGTGTCTGATCTCAAGTCCCTTGACATTCAAAACCTACTGTGATAATGAACCCTGTCTGAGTATGTCTGAGTTCTAAGCTTGAACTGTGCATCAAAGCACACCATGGGATGTTGAGTAAGCCATACCTGCAACTTTGTCCCGAATGAGCTTGGCCGATTCCACCTCACCAATGCTACTGAAGAGACTCCGCAGCTCATCCTGTGTCATGCTCTGAGGCAAGTAGTTCACTATCAAGTTGGTCTTGGCATCTTTGCCCTCGTCCCCTCCCATGTGGTCTTCGTAACCGTTAGACATGTCATACACCTCCTGCACATGGACAAGTGGGAGTGGGAGCATAGAGTTAGTGGTAGTCATTTCAACTGTTCACTGGTTACAGGTGCAGAATTTGCTCACAGTGTTCTCATTATGATAGTCATCCCAGAAAGTGGCCTAGATTACACACATTTACTAGCATCAACGATACTAATAATCACTGCAAACTTAACACACTCAAGAAATGGCTGGACTCAAAATCAACTCAGTTTAATACATTACTTGCCAACACTCTCACCCAGCCCAAATTTTTATTGCAGCAGTCTACACTATGATCATCCAGAGGTCTTCAACAGGGGGTCCGCGGAGGTACTGCAGGGGGTCCGCGAAATAGTTGTTTGATTAAACAATATTTTTGTTTGATTTTTTTTTTTTTTTCAATACAATATATGTGGTAGCCCCCCCCTTACCCTACGAGGTAGGGGGTCCCTGCTCCATCTCCCCATCAGTTTGGGGGTCCCTGGCCTGAAAAGGTTGAAGACCCCTGACTAGACCAAGTCAAGAAGAACACCTTGGTTCACTTCATAGCCTGTCTGACAACTACACACGTTGCTGAGCTCCCTTGTCCCAGTCACCTCAGCTAACCCTTTGACACTACTTTAAAGGACAGCACTGAATATGGAAACCAAAGCATAGGTGCATTAACATAGCAGGTATGTCCCTGTGGGCTAACATGACCTACATACAGAATGTTTTCTTCATTCCACCAATAGTACAAAGTAACATACTTTGCTATTCTCTGAGCAGTGAGCACATCAATGTAAAAATGAGAATTCCCAAGTTATAAGTAATACTATGCATACTATGGGAGTTGGGAGTACAAGTGAGAACCTGATTTGCAAATTGAAACATACAGTAGTTGACTATTTTTAAGCTGGACTTCCATGTAGTGATTTGCATAAAGCCAATCTGATAAGCAAAGTATGTCAATAGTATGTCACATAATTGTCAATAGAGCACAGCAGTTTCCGAATAGCAACACTGAATTAAATATAATCTAGGTCATATTTCATTTTTTTATATGCTTATGCACACTAATCTGAAAGGGCCTCGGATTTATCGCTTAGTCTTATGATAGCTTTTTCTTGATTGTTTCCTCTGTCTGTTCAGTGTTCATGTGTTCTAGTGGACATAGTTGCCGGTGGCTGAAATGGGATCAGGACTGAATGGGGAACTAGTCGTGTGGTGAACCTGACAGAACTCCATTCATGCAATGGAATGGCTGTGATTGGGTATTCTGGTGGGGTAAGACAGATGGGCCTAAGAGGATGAATGAGTCCTGTATTAAAAACAAGTAAACATGGGCAATGTTGGTGGGAGCAAGTCTGTGGGAGGGGATTTCTGATCACTGCCTTCCTTTGGAGAAAATAACAAATATAAAATTAATTCAGAAAACTCATTAATCACTCAGATACATTCGTCTGTACCCTGAAAATCGATGATTTATTTTGAATAGTCAGCCGAAGACCCCTCAGTCGACAGAGATTGTTTGATCTGTTGTTTGATACTCAAACATTAAAAGACCAAGTTAGGACATGGGAGACTAGTTTATAGGCTGATGCTAAGTTAGAATAGGGATAAATAATGTGATTTATCCGAGTCGGATATAACATCTGGCGACAACATGCATTCCCCTGCTACGGTACCCAGGCAGGTACCTGTTCAGACTTGGCATTTAATATGCATCCTGGAAGATCCGATCACAAGTTAACAACTCTTAACACATCCAGTACATCCTCAAAATGTTTTAGGATCCAATCCCTCAGGCAATACATTTGGCGGTGGCCAGGGGAACATGTCCAAATATATAGTGTAGTGTGAAAGCAACATATCCAAGTCCAGTTAAAGATTTAGCAACTATATTTACCAAATCATAATTTAGTCCTCTTGAGTAGTTTTGGGGGCATTTGTCACTGTGCATTTGCATGTACATTAAATTCGTCTTCTGCATTTTACCCATCCTAAGTTTTAAGTACTGAGAAGGTGCCATTAATATAGCACCTTAGGGGTTAAGTGTGTTGCTCAGGGATACTTCAACACAGGCTGGGCAATTTGGGAGCGGACCAGCTACCTTCTGAATACCAGATTATTCTACCCACACAGTTATGGTCACCCTTGATAAACAATAATTAAATATTTAGATTGTGTATAAATATTAAAGCCTCCTGCAGGTGGTCAAAGTAATTATGTCTCATTTAGGTGTAGTCTACTCTGGAAACCTACTCATGTTGTGATCACTTTCACAACTGCATTTCCTGATTTGCTTTAGTTTTGTTTTGCATTTAGAAATTTGCGTTGTTTCTCTCAATGTTATTTGCTTAATTGTTTATGCTTTTGAAGTGCAATCACAGAACTAAACCTGGATCTAATCTATACAGTAATCAATCTGGATACAAGACACGACATCTTAAAAAGGCCATAATGTAACTCTGTTCATTGCAACAGGGATCAGATACTCACTTTCAAGTACCTAATGTGTCCTCTCCGAACTGCCATGAAGACACTTCACTGCTCCTGAGGCTAAAGGGCGATAAGCACAATTAAATAAATACAAATGGGGGCACTTGTGAACAAATGAGCAAGGTTGCTTCTTCAAAGGATTAACATTAGACAATTTGACGAGCATTTGACAGACCACTAATGCCATGAATTTTGATTCATAATGTAATGAGAAGGAAAAAAAACAGTAATCAAAATGGGGTCATTCAATTAATGGGTTGAAAAAAAAGGTAATTCTTCTGAATGTAACAGAGCAGAAATCTTCTGAGGGTGGCAAAACATGTACATGGAAATGTAATGAAGACAAATTACACAAGGAGCTATATTTCAGTGTTCAGACTTAATTTCAATTTACTGGAGAGATGTGCGTGTCCTGCCCAACATCTATATTATTGGTTCCAATGTGCCATTCACGTTCTCTCTTGAGAGAGGCGTGTTTTCCTAAATATCTCCTGGGGGGGGGGCGTTGACTTCCTAATTTTGTCATTTGTAACTCAGAATGAACACAAAATAATGTAACCAAATGGACGCTTATTAGGTTACATAAACCAAATTAACGAACGCTCCTGATTGCCATGTAGCCTACACTGTAGTGTGGTAGCTGGCCATCACTGACTTGCAGAGATATGGGGCCTACAACACTACTAGCATTAGTGTAAATTAGCTGGCAAGCCAACTGCACGATTATTCGACTGCAAACCGTTGCACACTACGACATAGAACAAAACTTAAGGCTAACAAAGCAATACCCGAAATCTAAAGTTTAAACAAGAGAGTGTCTCGGCGCCGTCCAGTCATTCACTGAATGCAACGTAATTGCTTATTTTCGTCTTTTGACGCAAAGCAGTGAACGCACCACGGCCCCATTTTAGAGAGCGGCTGTTCCAGTGCAGTGCAGTTCCTCCCACGCACGCACCCTAACCACGGTTACACTCAAACTGGTGACCTTATCAACCCAAGACAAGAGTGCTCGGAGCCACTGTCGAAATGTCCACATCGCCTGGAGCGTGACGGTCATTTTCACAACTTTCAATAGCCACCAGGGAAAAAACAGCAATTACATTGGTTTGATGTCTGACATCCTTTTAAAATCAGTGGTCCGGGGACCACCAGTGGTCCTTGAGGGGGTTCCGGTCCCCAGCTAAATGATGGAGAGTTGGTAACCAAATGGACCCTTAAGTTTTTAACTCTTGAGTGTAAAATGAAACCAAATGGACCCGTAAGTTTCATTTAACGCTCTCAATAGTTACATTATTGTTAAACATGTGCATTACATGATTGTTATTTTGATGGAAGTTTGCCTGTTGTCTCTCCTATAGTACCAACATCAATACAGCATGGAATTGTGGACAAAAGTCGTATCCAACAATAACAACATATTCTAAGTTTTGGGTCTGAGAGGCTAAATCTCATCAAATGGTGGTCCGTGGCTCAAATGCCGAATAAATTATGATCCTCGATAACCACCGTATTAAATTTACAAGGCGGCATACACAGGTGGAACAGCAGTCTTTTTTGGTAGTCGGTCACAGGATTCGACGTGCCACACATTTCTTTGTAACGCGACGACGGTCCTGGCCGCGAAGGCCTCGGCGGCTAACGTTAGCCAGTTAGCCTGCCTATCCCAAACCAAGGCCTCAAAAAGCAGCATGGCACAAATGTGGCTCCTTCGAACGCGAGTGATATAAACAAAAATGACTCGTGACGCTAATATATGACGTTTGTTTTACGTTACAATGCTTACCAGCTTTGAACGTTGGCGTTTCTTCTCGTCTCGTATGTTCTTCTTCTTGGCGGCAGCTACGACGTTCGGCGGTACGTTTCTCGTGATCCAAAAAAAAAAAAAAAAACGTAGGCTAGAGCTGGTGAAAGACGCCACGCCTACTTCTGTTCTGCACTGCAGCGCCTCTGCAGGGTTGCTGCCGGCCAGCCTGGAATGGACCAAAGTCCCACCGGACCCCCCCCCCCCCAGTGGTGGAAAGTACATGTACAGTACGGTACTCAAGTGTGTACAATTTTGACACACACACACACACACACACACACACACACACACACACACACACACGGAGTTACTAGTTAGTTACACAGTGACAAGATGTAACTAACAACCCAAACTTATACCAAAGTGTCCTTGTGCTATCTTGCTTTGTTGTCTTCTTTGAGTGGTGAAAATGAAACCGCACTGCCTAAACATTCTCACACTCACACTCACACACACACACACACACACACACACACACACACACACACACACGGAGTTACTAGTTAGTTACACAGTGACAAGATGTAACTAACAACCCAAACTTATACCAAAGTGTCCTTGTGCTATCTTGCTTTGTTGTCTTCTTTGAGTGGTGAAAATGAAACCGCACTGCCTAAACATTCAAACAGTATGTATTATGTGTATTCATATTCATTCATAGCATATGTTTAAAATGACTATCCCACGAAAGTTGAAGCTTTAACTGATTTTAATGCATCATCAAAAAGTGCCGCCATGGGGTTGTACTTTCCCTCCATGTCTCTGTCTACCTGAGTTTCCCTGGTAGGTCCAGGGTTTTTTTTTTTTTTTTTTTGGGATCAATTTACTAGTCAAAAATGTAAACAGCACAGAAGTACAGCAAAACACTTGTGCTAAAAGGATAACACAAACAAGTCCTGGGGACTTGTTTCCATTGTGGTCCTATGTATTCAATTCATCAACAGAGCATAACATATTAACACATTAATACATGCCATGTTACAGTTGTGCAGGGGTCTTCAACAGGGGCTCTGTGAGTGACCCCTAGGCTAGGGGTCCTCAGGGGTCTTACTACAGGGGAGCCGCCAAATCTTTGTGTGATAGGATTTTTTTTTTTACATTAACCACTTGAACCTATAGCATCCCTATTCTGACGAAATTAGCAGCTCACAATGCCTCGCACTGCGAGGCGTTGTGAGCTTGTAGCAAAGAGGTTTGGTGTAGACTAGAGGGGAGCAGACCAAGTACAGAGCCAACGGTCAAGTTTACTAAGTATTGAGGGTTTAAATGTCTGAAAATACACATCAACATGATACATGTATAACATATTAATAGAGAAGATTATGTGTAAACAAATAATACAAAAAACATTAATTTACTCATCACTGATGATAGTGCTGTAACACAATTTGATACAATATGTTCATCTCTCTCTCAGCTGAGGTGTCCTTGGCCTGAAAAACGTTGAAGACCCCTGCAGTAGTGGAAGGTGGAGTTGCAGCAGCTGTGAGGACACAGAGGCCTCCACTGTGGTTAAACCAGGGGGTATAGTAGTATCCAGCCAATCCCTGTAGTCATGCACCACAGCACTGCAACTGAGAATTAAGAGCACAAGCGAAATGCAATCAATATCCTCATAAAATAATATGCACATACACAGTGAACTCCTCAGAGAGTGTACAAATGTAACCAAATGGACCATTGCGCTTCCATTTGGTTACACTGACACACTCAAGAGTCACTGTGATACTGAGGACTTTACTGTGTACCGATAAAAATGTTCTCCTGGAAACTAAAGTAATGCAATTCTAGCCTTATGGGCCACTGTAGTTCCTCTCTTGTCAGTGACTTCCATTTAATACTGAACAAAAATACAGCAAGAGAAATTACATCTATCTCCATAACACAGTTGTCATGTTGGTTGACATTTCTGTGCTGGGTCCGGCAGTGTTTATTGGAGCAGTGATCCATGTCATGTTTGAGTCCCTCAAACCTCAGCACCTGCAGGCTGCACTTGATCAGTTTCACTGCAGTTAAACCGAAGGAGGTTTTTGTACGGCTGTAAATCACTGTGTGAACACACCGCCACCGTGGTAGCCCAGACAGTAGTATTCTCCAATATCTTCAGCCTGAACCCCACTGATGGTTAAAATATAGGCAGAGTCAGGTCTACTGCCCTTGAATCGAGATGGAGTTCCTGTCTGGAGTGTTTCTGTTTGATAAATTAGCAGTTTGGGAGCTTGTCCAGGTTTCTGTAGGTACCAGCTGAGATCAGAACCAATATCTGAACTCCCTGTTGCACTAATGGCCACACTGGCTCCAAGACTAACAGCCACGTATTTGTGAGGCTGAGTCAGATATTTGCTTGCAGATGACACTGGAAATAAAAAATGAAAATAGTCTTGAGGACAAATAAGGAACGTTCATGCTCTTCCAACTTAGCCTACAAAAATATACTAAATAAATAAATCACAACTAGTGTAATTATTAGTGACATTTTAAAATGGCAAAGTGTAAAATAGAAAATAATAATAATTAAAGAACACTAAAATGGCACCACATAAAAATAAACCAAAACACCAAACATGTGTGGCAAGATGTGTGGTCTAGTTATTTTAGATCAAGTTACCTTGTTAAAATAAAACTTTGTGTCATGTTATAAAATAAATCCATGTTCCTCAAGTATTTTGCTCATGTTATATCTATATATTGCGGTGATAAGATTATGAGGTGAACACTTAAAAAGGAAAACAAATGCCAGTAAAATCAAGGATACAAAAGAAAAAGAAAGAACTATATTCCTCACCCTCCACCACAGATCCTAGCATGGCAATAAGTGCTATGGCAAACATTGTCCTGATTATCCTCAATGTCCAGACTCAAGTGGGCCTAGGTAACTGACTCTCCAGACTTGCTCTGACAGCCACCCATCTTAACTCTCCAGTGCAGCGACGCATATATGGCAGTCATGCAAAACCCCCCATGTAGGCAAACCATAAGCAAACATACACCTGTTTTTTGCACATCCTTTTTTTTTAAACTCATGGGTAAAAAAATCTAAAAAAAACTCTTAAAACATTTGAGATAATAGGCTGACCTTTGAACAAGAAGACGTCGTCTTAGCAGCGATGTAACTACCCAAGAAACAATAGGAAATCTTTAGGCTATATTTCATTTTAAAATAACAACTCAATAATTGGTTCAGGGCGTCCCCTTGTGGCGGAATTAACACACAGTCTAAAACTAAAGTTTAGGCCTACTTGTTTTGATTTTTCCTCCCAAAAATAAAACTGATTTTTTGTAATAAATAACAAAACATAATAAAATAATAAGTAAACGTGTATTATATGGAACGACCCAATTAGACTTTCGTGGTAGCTCCTGTGGGCACATCCATATCAGATAGCCCAGACCCTCCGGACGGTCCAACTTATTGGTCTCGCTTTAATTGACTATTGATCACAGGTTATAGCAAATATGACAGAGTTATTATTATAGTTATTTTTGATTCAGGAAATTATATTGATGGGTATATTGATGGCAGTATTTGTGTGAAGCATAGAATAATTTATTCTGGTTTGGTTAACAATTATAATCTTAAATAGCTTGTCTGACACAGCACCCAGAAAGACCAAGGGGGGGAAAAGCCTACATTTTAAAATCTAATCTGATATGTTGACACAATGAGTTCCAATAGTTTTCACACTAAGACTGGTGTCTAATAATGGCTTTGCTTCCATGTGGATCTCGACCATCATATGATCAGTGATATGACCTTATGACGCATCGGTACTATGTCGTCAGTCATCTCCATATTCGGGCAAAGTTTCAGAACAATCCGCCCTCCACTGACATACAGTATCAAATTAAAGTTTTTAAAAAAAATTGCTTGGTCTATACTGGCAGCGTGCACAAAAAAATGTGCTGAAGCAGTCCAATGGGTTGTATGATTAGCCACAGACACACACAGTCCGAACCAATCACCAGAGGAAACGTTGGTACTGTCACTTTCTGAGGCTTTTAACATCAACGTTTCTCAACCCCAAAAAGGTCAAATCTTAGGTAGGCTACGTTGCATTTCAAAGTTTAGGTTTAGGGTTAGGTTTTTGTGAGGTTAGGGATAGGTGAGGTTTAGGCAGTTTTTTGCGAGGTTAACGTTAGGATTAGGGTTAGCCTACGTAAAATCGAGGATTGACTCAACACGGTCCGCATATAGCCCCGCTCACATGGGTTTGGGGATTAAAACGTCACTGTATGCTCTTGTGCAAAGTAGTGACAATGTTTTCTCAGAGGCCTCTTTTTTTCTTTACCCCTTTTTCTCCCCAATTTAGTCGTTATGTCAATTGATTACTCCCCACACACATTTCTGTGTGTTGTCACTGCTGTTGTATCATACTGGCCACCTACCAGTGAGGAGCCCCCTCCTCTTCAGCCTACTCCTCCCGCCCAACACTCCCTGCTGACAGGTGCCACCCCCAGCCCGTAGGAGCACGTGCAGTGACTAATATCACTCCCCCGCTCGGCTTCCCTCCCAATAATTGTGTTAATGTAGATGCTCGACAAAACCGGATGCACTGAGGTGGATTCGAATCCCCAGACTCCGCAGTGGGCAGGTATTTTACCACTGCGCCACCCGAGCGCCTAAACGGCTTGTCTCCTAGAAGCCAAGGCATACAAAACAATTTGGGGGAAAAGGAATATAGGCTATTACAGTGACTAGTATGTGACAGTACAAAATAGGCATAGCCTATGATGTGTTTTGTGAGTGTTCACTTCACCTCAGCTCACAATCTGAACTGGGAACTTGATGCAGAATAAATCGTTGTTGGTATCATCTCTCAGTTCCCATTCGACCACCAGCCGTTTTGAGGGGTACTCTGACTTCACGGGTAGCTCATTCACATAGTGATAGCTCTTATGCTTCTGAATGGGGCACTCAATTCCAGATTTGCAGCCATTTTCAATGGGGATTGCGAAGGGGATGGGGACTCCCGCAATTACTCCGTGGACGAGTGCTTTGCATGTTTTGCTGTCCACTGTACTGCTGAATGTCATATTGATACTGTACTTCTGCCCTTTGTGAAGTTGGCATGGTTGATGTGGACATGGGTTGATGTCAACCATGGACACTGTTCCAGCAGAGGATCCACAATTAATCTATTTGACTGGATCTGCACATGTAGATACTATCAGAGAGAAGAAAACAATCCAAGTTCTGAAATCCATGGTTCTCTTGTGGACCCAAATGATGGGAATGCTTTAGTAGTTTCAGAATTATACAAGTAGAGCCTGAAAAATCAGCCAAAATTGAGTGTGGACCACTCGTACACGCCACGTTGTATGCTTGTATCTACTACAGTATATCAAGTTCAACTTGTGATGATGTCTGTGAATCTGTCTGTGGCAGGCATAGATATGCCCATATATGGCCTGGAAATGCCTGACATCAGTGCATATAGCAAATACGGCCAAAATGCTCATATATATGGCAGGGGCGTAGCCAGAACGCTGGCAGCAGCTGGGCCTGGGCATTTGCGGGTGGGCACTCACGCCCGCGAGAAGCGCGCGCGCGATTTTTTTGGGCGGTTTTGGGAGTTTTTTTGATACTTTATTTCGGTTTTAGGGTATATTATAGGGTTTATAGGGTTTTAGGGTATGTAATATCGGTTTTAGGGAATATATATATTCTACCTATGCCCACCCGTGGCTACGCCCCTGATATATGGACTGGACATTCCTGTCATCAGCCAAATCAGTTAATAGGCAACACTCATGCCCATATGGAAATACCTGACATCACAGTATGCAAATCAACATTGATGTCGCGCAACTCTCTGTTGTTGAGAGGGAGAGGAAGAGAGGGAGAGAGGTCAGAGAGAGCCTATTTCACCCAATTGCTGGGCACATTCAAACATAAAATGAAATATTGGCTAGAAATACAGATTTGACTGATGTTGCATTTGTGCGTTTTTACTGACATGAATACTCATCATCAACACACTTACAATAGTAATTCCTACATTAGAAGGAAACTTGAAAATGGCTTGAAATGGGTATGACTTTCATTCTATTGCACTTTTGCATGTTTTCCTTCACTGGACCACTTTCCTTGCACCAGCCTTTGGAAGCAGAGGAAGATCATCTGGGCTTGGCAAACTGGTTGTATTGGTTGGGACTCTCAACCAATACAATGGGAGAGGAGCCACAGATCAGATGAAGAGGGCTGGGGGCTGGTGGTGGGAGAAGACGAGAAGAGGAGGACTGATTTGGATTTGTCAGTCTCCCTTTTGAAGTTCCTGACCATTCTGCCAGCAAAGAAGCAACAAACAAACAAAACATCACTATTACATAGCTAGTTGTGAATACAGTATGGGTGTGTGGATTAAAAATAACCCCCTAAAGATGCAAAAGAAAGGAAGGACAACTCACTTCTGAGGCAGAGAGGAAAATAAGAAACATAAACTAGCATCAGCTGTCTACTGCTAAGCCCACAATGAAAAAGAAGTGAATCATTGGCTCAAGCGTTAATTAGTTAAATTGAACTCAGTGTTGGCGATTTTTTTAAATGATTATTTTTTTACTGGCAGTCTTGACTTGCCAAGGTACAGAGAAATAAAGCGTTTATTTGTGAACTTTACGGACGGTTTGGACACTTTTTTGACACTACACTGACTAAAAAAGAAATGTAAACGCTTGTTTCAACCCGTCGGTAAAATGTTCTTAGCCGCTAAAATTTAAAACATCTGAGAGCAGGGGGGCTGACCTTAACTTTTTGGATACGATGTGAGGAAAAGGGTAACAATCATGCATAGTGGCCAATTTTCACCGGTGTCGTCACCTGCCAGCGGAGGGATGAGGGAGAGGTTCCGAATGGAGAGCATATCCCTAACCTACAGTGTAGCCTACTACAGTAGCCTACTGCAACACAACACTTATGAATATGAAACATTAACTGCAATGCGTTACTCTATCTTATCTTGGTGTATGGTATTCTACAACAAGATACGGTCGTTATCAACAAGATCAATTAGTACTAATAATAAAGTGGCGGGTATGAATGTATATCACAATTCATCAATTCTACATGTTCATCCCAAACTAGTGTAAATCATAGTAGGCCTAATAGCCAATCACGGCGCGACTGGCTGTCCCGACGAGCTATGGGAACCAGAGCCATTTGGCCCCGATGGAAACCCAGTGGATGGGAACCTGTAGCAAGCACGGCCCGCTGATTGGTCCTTTAAAGTATTTCCAACTCCTCCCCAACCAGAAGGCGACTCAGCGCCAGCGGCCAGCATCGCTCTCGGGCAACCAACTTTATTTGTAAGGTTTTGGAAATAATCTGTTTTATGCCAAGCTACATTGTTTCAGCATTAGCACACACATTGCCTGTTGTGGGACTTTTGTCTTCATAAAACTTGTGTTTGTTAAGGACACGCAGGTTCGACGATCGAGGCCCGAAGATGTTGAATCAAGTGAAAGACCGTTACGAAGCATTTCTGAATGAGAAAAACTTGGTGACAGATCTGTTGACAACGCTGGAAGAGAAAACTGGAGTTCAGAAACAATATATTGCAGCGGGTGAGTGAGTTCATTCTTCGGTTGAGCTGACAAAACGCGGGTACAATGTTTCATTTACTTTTACATTTAACTTTTTACTTGTCTGACATGAGTCGTCAAGTACATTAGGCCTACTCAAATACTGTACTTAAGTAAAATTGAGGTACTTTTACTTTACTGGAGTATTTCCAATGGTCAATACTTTTACTTCTACTCCACTAAATCTCAGAGGCAACTCTTTTTACTCCACTATTATTTGAATTAGTTACTTTGTAGATTTGAATTATTATTACAAAACGTATATTAACCTCTTCAGCCCTATTTAAACTTTGGCTATTTGAAAATAGCCGATCTACAAGCTCACAATGTGTTGCAACTGCTATTTTCAAAAACTTGTGAAATGGGACATTCAGCACAATGAGTACTTTTACTTTTGGTACTTTAAGTATATTTTTATGCCGATACTTTTGTACTTTCACTCAAGTACATTTTTTATTCTGGACTTTTACTTGTAATAGACTAGAGTATTACATTGCTACTACAATAGAGTAATAGTGTAATGGAGTACTATTGCAGTATTGATACTTTTGAGTACTTTTTCCACCACTCGTTGTCATAGGACTGTCTTGTATCAAGGCTAGAGTTGTCATAGTCGAGCCACGTTATATAATATTCTGGATAGCCAGTTCAGCACATTCTCCCCCCAAAGCTACTGTTGGTTATCTTGTTTACCACGCAACGCAAGTTAAAATGAGAAGTTGTTCTTGCACACTAAATGTGGCAAAAATAAGTATCGTTGCAACAGAAGTAGGCTACTTTAGCAGACACCCTTTCTCTGTTGGTTTTATGACATGCCTCTTTGCTGGCTCATTTTTATGACCCCTTTGCTACTTAAATGCCAAAGTTCATAAGGATAGGCCAGAAGACTGCAGTCACCTGCTATATACTTTGACTATGCACATCAGAATATTATGGATGATATAACTAGTTCGAGTTCCCTGTGCCAACAGCTGGTCTGTCTGCAGTGGGTATTTTTAACATGTCCTGAAATATATAGTGCAAAGCTCAGATGGAAGAAGATTCTAGGATGACTGGTGTGTCCCTTTCGGTGTAGTGCTTTTCGTTGCTCTGTTGTCCACACATGTGTATTACAGGCACAGGCAAGCTTCTTTTCTCAATGTCCACTCATGTTATTTTCCTCAAGACTTGCTGGACATGCCATTGCTATTTCAACAGGCATTGGTGGCCTTCAAAACAAAGCAAAAAAGGCCTTGTTCTGGGATAATAATAATGTACCCACACAGTTGCCCCTTCACATGTATGAGTTGCAATGTTTCCCACCAGCACTGATGTTCATGTTACCAATTGGTTTTCTTTTTCTTTGTTTTCTCTTTTTTTCAAACTTGTGTGGAAGTTAAACACCATCTGTGAAACTCAGTGATGTGTGTCAAGCTACATTGTATCAGAAGATAATGAAAAATAATGTTTAGTGTTCTAACTTATGTGATGCCATCTGGAACACTGCATCTGGAACATTTTTTAGTGTCACCTGTCATTTACAAGTATACTAAAATACTACTAATACTAATACTTGAGTGTCTTTCTAAACATTCTGTTGAATTTGATTTGTTGCTTTATTTGTCTTTGTACATGCTGGTATATACAGTACGGAACCATTTGGTTTGCTTTGATAGATTTAACAAGAATAAGATTGATATAATACAACGAAATAGACAAGTTAAGAACTCAGCCCAATGGCACAGTTAAGTGTCAGCAGTTTTGGTCTCTTAATGTGAGGAGAAAGGGAGGCACTTTTCCAAAGTCAGAGTCAATGGCTTGTTTGAAGAATGCAAGAAGGCGTCTATTTGATTGAACTACTACTGTACTACTTGAATAGAAACTGTATTGAGTTGACCACACATGGAAATGTGACTTTGCTTTCTCTGTGGTAGAACAACATAATTTAGGTTGGGCCTATGTACATTGCAGTTCATTTTAGATTTTTGTAAACAAATACAGAAAGCTGAGATAATAGGACATTGTGTTACAATGGTACACTGTAGGGTTAATGATTAATCGTTCATCATATCGGTGTCAGCTGATATCCTTCCTCTTTCCTATATTAAAATTGCTTTGTGGATGGGCGGTGGGCATAAAAAAAAACCATAACATGCTCACATATGGAGAGACTATTATATGAGACTGTTATATAAACCTTGCTGGTGTTACGGATGATGTCACACTCTGACATCGCTCTGTAATATCACATGCTTGCGGATTGACTTCAAAGTTGCCCGTTCGTATCGCAGATGACCCAAGGGAGTGCGGTGCCCGGTGTGAAGTTGGTAGGATTGGCGGTTGCCCAGAACCAACGATCCGACCGATATGCATTAGGATCTCCATTTACGGTGGACAGTGGGCATTACAAAACACAAACATAACATGCCATAGGTATATGGAGACTATTCTTGACACAGACAGTTATATAAACTGATTGCTGATATCACACTCTGACATCGCTCTGTGATATTGCAAGCTCACAGATTGACCTCAAACTTGGCATGCGTATCACAGAGGACCCGAGGGAGTACGGTGCCCGGTATGAAGTCGGTCAGATGGGTAGTTGTCAGAACCACTTATTCGACCGATATGCTCATAGGCATATCCGGTTTACCATAACCACTGGTCCGACTGATATGCTCATATGAGCATGCCATATATGGGCATCTACTGATGACGTCAAGGCTCGCCATATGCGGTGGACGGCGGGCATCACAAACCTAACGTATGGGGGTAAAGGTACAAGGACAGACAGATACAGAGATTTCCATACACGTATATCCTATATTAGAGTTGGCTACTAGGAGGCCTGGCCGGCGGACCACGGCCACAACACTCTGACTCAGACATAACATAAACAAACCTGATACGCCCATATATAGGCATGTCACTATGACTCAGACATAACAATAAACAAATCCGATATGCCCATATATAGGCATATAGAGATCCGGTTATCCAGAGCTACAGATCCGACCACTATGCCCATATGGTCATGTGCATATATGGGACTGACCGACTTCAAACTCGGCACGTGCATCGTTGTTCGATTTGTGTGGTTGTCCAGAACCGCAGATCCGACATATCCATTTATGGGCATATATGGATTACCAGTTGTCCAGAACCGCCGCTCCAACCCCATATATGGGGAACGTCAATATACAGGGTATTATACTAATAACCCATATATGGGCATAAAAGGGACACAGTTAGACAGACAGTGGGAATAAAGCCACAGACAGTAAAACATAAATATTACATCTTTACTACATTTGAGTTGTTAGAACTATTATGGCCTAATAGACAGTTTTTAGTCTGCATCTGCACCCAGAATCAACGTTACTGTATACAACGTGTAAGGTAAACAACAATGGAAACTTGTATTGTAATATTTCTATCGATTGATTTGACCATGCAATTAAATGGATATTGAATATTGGCCAACATGTCAATATTGTGCATCCCATTCCCTACTGTTGGAGTAGTGACCTGATTTTCAATGTAGATATATTGTTCTCATTTGGGCCTGCCTGTCACTGTTTCAAAAAGTGAATCTTTTATCAGTTTTCTCTTGAGTTGGGTTACTAACCCAACATAAACAAGTTTATGCTGACTCTTGTATCACAGTGTGATAGTGGTCATGGTGACTCACATTTTAAGAAGCTATGGCCTAAGTACCTAGGGTATACTTGAGTATCATCTGTTTTCTAGTTTCATGGTATAAGTATATAAGTACAATCTACTGCAACTGTACTCAAAGTAAGCCATGTGATAATTGCACTACTACCTTACTCAGGCTTATGTACTGGGAAGTGGGAACCCTTGTTTTGAAGAGGCTGCTGGTGCATGTGTTTTCATTTAGGCTGTCAAATCTAATTGTGTCATGGCTGGAGAAGGTTTGGGGAGGTTATAGCCAGACTGGCTTGTACATGTTGAGATGTGTGCTTTTCATGTGATAGGTTAAACAGGGTTGTACTTAGAAAGCCTCAGATGATGGTTTCCCTGTGCAAACAGTTGCCCTTCAGTGTCAGGTTCCGTCGACAGCTGTTTGTGTATACCCACATCCTGTCCTACCAGTTCCTCTGTCACCATTGGAGAAAGATTACACATGATAATTTGAATATGAAAGCAGATGAGACTAAAGGGCCATGTTGGATACTTGACACATGAGTGCTGCAGCTGTATGTGATTTTCTACCTCATTCCGTTTAGGGTAAGATTACACATGATAATTTGAATATGTATGCAGATGAGACTAAAAGGGCCATGTTAGATACTTGATACTTGATACACGAGTGCTGCAGCTGTATGTGACTTTCTACCTCATCCGTTAGAGTAATTTTTCTGCTCTTGTTGGAGTGTAAAATAGCTGGAAGACTTTAGTCATGCAGACTTATCTAATTTTTGCATATAACCATTGGTTTAATGTAACCCCCTCTCCGACCCTCACCTACATCTCCCGTTTGTAACAGAAGTGGATTTATAATGGATGAAATTAATAAGATGACATCTGGTTAGGCTGTTTTCAAGAAACTAAATATTGTTAGACTCTGTACTGTATAACTGTAGTTGTAGTTGTATTATCACTAAGGTTTGGAATGGATGGATCTGTAGCCGTAGTCATAGGTTGTGAGATCGTAACCATAGGTTCTGTGGCGGTAGCCATATGTTCTGTTGTAGTAGCCATAGGCTGAACCTTTACCCTCTTGCCTCCCTCCAGGTTTAGGCTGAATAGCCAATGTGTGGAATGTTTCACTTACTTGATGTCTATGCGTATGTCTATGCGTAATATTTCACATGAGCACACTATAGCTTTAGGAATTTCCATGCAGCGTACACAGGAAAATCCTCTTGAGGATTTTAACTATTTAAGTTAAATTAACACAATGCTATTAAATAAGGCTAATGGCTATCTCTGAAGATTTTATATTGCAGTTCATCACCTCCAGCTAATGAATTTGAATATCAGTGTATGAGTTTGTCTAGTAGTGCACCTCCTTATCCTGTTACTCTGTAACCTGACATCCTGTTCTCTGACACGCTCTAATGCAGTGGATCTCAACTGATTGATTGCTTCTAATTCTTTATTGACAATATAAAATTATATTACATACATATAAATATGTACATGTGCAGCCTCACCAGGATGCCTGTGCATTATGTGTGGTTGGGGGTGGTAGTAGCTGGAGAAGGCAGAAGTACAATACAACTGTTGTTGCTCAAGATCAATCAGGCTTACAAATACCACACATTCTCCTAACTAGCAAGGTTAGCCAAGCTATTAATTAACAGCTAAAGCAAACAAGATGGGTGTTTTAGAGCTGCTGTGTCAGGTAGTACTGTTGTTTTTATTATAACTATGTAGTCAGAGACTACACCTGGGAAACCAGGTGGAATAGTGTTAACTGCCAAGTAGCCTAGAACGCTAATAGCAGTCTGCAGGGTCCCCAGGACTAGAGTTAGGAAGCACTGTTGGCAGGGGATGGTTATATGTCCCCTTGACACAAACTACTGGAAAATCACTGCCATTGTTCCTCCCTCTCTTTTAACATGGTTCCTCTTTTTGCCTTTTCCTTCTTTCTGTTTCTAGCTATTGTGACTCTCATTGGGCTGTATCTTCTGTTTGGGTATGGAGCGTCACTCCTCTGCAACCTAATTGGCTTCGTCTATCCAGCCTATTACTCGTATGTATGAATTTCAATTGTTTTTATATTTGGGTTGACAAATGGTTATTTTCTTTTGCTGTTTTGCTTAAGCAGAAACGTTTTTATTTGCTAGGTCAAAAAAAGTAAGTTGCAAAGAAGACAAATTAAACAGATTGTGGACTGTTTGAACACAACCAGTGATAGGGCTACACAGCTGTGGCTAAAATAATGGTTATTTTGATCCTTTTTTCGTATCCCAATTTCAGTTTTTCAGGGGGGTTACACCATATGTTGATTATTTTCATTTCAACATTTAGTGCTACTATTTAAAAAAAAAAGCTGTATAGTTTTTACCTGTTGCTTAGTCTCTCGAGACGAACTGTTGACTCACACCATCCACTGTCTTACACCTTCCGTCTTTGCAGTCATGTAAATAATTCCTACTGTACCGGTAAATTAAATTGGTTAACGCATAAATCTTACTGCCAAGCAGAAATTTGAATTCAAAATTTTAAAGATATTTTAAAACATATTTTGGGGGATAGAAATGACAAACGATGACAGCTTCCTTTTGTACCGCTTTCAGGGGGTGTAATTTCAGACACCCACTCTATATATAGCATTAGAAGATTGGAATAGTTGTCTGGCTTGAGAGACCTGTTGCTAGTCTCTGCTGCTGTAGCACTGCTACAAAACTAGATGGCAGTGTTGTGCATTTATTTCTAGAAGACCCTGAAGTGAACGTGTTTATACTCTCTCACATTCACTTTGTGGTACAGAGAAGTAACAATGATGACTAAGTGAAGGTTTACATGGAAAATTGCTTTGCTAGATGAAGAGCTAAACAAGCTATTAACAACTGCCACCGAAAACACAAAGGAGGAAATATGAAGTGATCCTAGTAGAAGAATCACAATTATTCTGTCTGCGTAGCCTGCAAAGCCACTACATGTACAGTAGTTACATTTTTGAAGAGTCACACAATCTTCTGCGTACCTATACGGTGACCTATAGCGTTGCTACGCCGACAGCTTGACATACTGTAGAAGTATAATTGAGGCTGTTCTCTTGTACACTCAGCATCAAGGCCATTGAGAGCAGCAAGAAGGAGGACGACACACAGTGGTTGACCTACTGGGTGGTGTATGGCGTCTTCAGCATCGTGGAACACTTCTCTGACATCTTCCTCTCCTGGTGCCCCTTCTACTATGCTGGCAAGGTACAGTACACAGAGGCACACCTGGTTAGAGAAGAACCAGGTTTGTTGTTGTTCAGTTCCTTTTCCAACTTCATTCAATTGTTTTCTTTTCTCATGTCTTCTCAGTGTATGTTCCTGCTGTGGTGCATGGCTCCAGTGTCATGGAATGGCTCAGCCATTATATACGCGCGTGTGGTGCGACCTTTCTTCCTGAAGCACCAGGCAACCATGGATAGCGTGGTGCATGACCTGGCTGGGAAGGCCAAGGGCATCGCAGAGAATGTCACCGAAAAGGGTGAGACCCCCCCCCCCCCCCCCCACACACACACACATACACACACAACGGCGAAACCAAACATCTTTACAGTATATACCATATATACAGCTCTTTTACCCCATCCTATTTGTATTATGACCTTCATTCCGATAATAACAGTCTTCCGTCTTTTTTGTTCCCTGTCAAGCTACCCATCTGGCTTTCAACCACGACAAGAACCAGTGATGGAGATGGAGGTTATGTGTGAGTGTTTGTCACCTGTGTGTCTGATATGTGTGTGTTGCATACTGTTGTATGTATGAGTGTTTACGTAGTGTTTGTGTGTTGCATATGTATGTGTATGTGTGTGTGTGTGTGTGTGTGTGTGTTCACAAGGTGAAGGATGATCAGCCCTGTCATGTAATTAAACTAACTAAACATGATAAATAAACGCTGTTTGTATCTCTACGTCACACCACTGGCACGGTAACTGTCAACACAATCACTGCAACAGTGTTCTGTGTAATACAATCTCATCTCCTTGAATGTGTTCACTTTAAACTGAGCCATGTTGTCGGTCATCTGAACCCCCCCAATTCTCTGTATTCTCATCATCATTTGCACTAACTGACAAAAACAGCTTAAAAGCATGTTGGGAGAAACGCTGAGTGTGCACCTTTATTTAAAATGTTCAGTAAGACTGGGGATATAGTGGAATGGAGTGGTCAGGCAAGCATTCAATATTAACAAAGTGCATTTCTGAACCATTTAACCAGTTCTAGTGTAACTGTGTTGAATTGATAGAATAAGTAAATTAAGTACAGGTTGTCTTAACACTCAAACCCAAGTGTCTTTCTAATATGATGTCAACCAAAATGAGTGTTAACAATGCCTTATATTTTTTTGTTTAGTGGGTGAGCTCATGTGCCACACATTTCAGTTGTGAACAAGTTTCTTTGACCCACTGTGCTCTTACACAGATTTCAGGTTTTTGTTTTTGTGTCTTTACATCTCATAATTATGAAGTAATAAAACTGGAACCTGGATGAATAAAAGGACTGATGCATTTTTTTTGTTTTAGACCTAGATGTTGCCTTATGTCTTAGCTTCCTACAGTAAACCGTAAAATCCTCATTGTTCATTTAACTATTGAGTGTATAAATGGAACTGAATGGACCTATAATGTATGTAATGGTCCATATGGTTAAATGAACACTCAGGATTTTATGGTGCAGCACTGTCACAAGTGTCAATCTTTACAAAGTGGGAAATGGGATTTTTTTTATTGGGTCTAACTTGTACTGTATATATGTACCGGTGGTTCCCTGAATAATTTCATAGCTGAGGAAGGGACATGATTAATGCCTTGGACAAGCCCAGGGTTGTCACAAGGCCTCATTAACTGTTGACCACATGTTTGTATTTTGCAATATTAAAGTAAATCAAATCACCATAGTAAAATTATCACTTCCCCATACAGGAGTTGCACATGCAATCATTAAGAACATTGCTTCACATAGCCTACCATTATTTGTTTTATCTATTTTTTTTAAAGAAATGTCACTTTTTTCATAGGGTGGATATAGCTCATACAGGAATTAAACATGTCATTTTCTTATCACAAAAAACAATCGGCAGCTGTGCATCACAAATTCTAAATTAATGTCGTCCACCTCGACTTCCGCTCTTGTGTTCTCTTAACCACTTAAACCACAGCATCCCTATTGTGGGGAAAGCTTTCGCTGAAAATAGCAGATCGACAAGCTCACAATGCCATGAGCTTGTCAATCGGCTGTTATAAGCTAAAGCTTTCCCCACAATAACAGAAAAGACACACCAGTATTGAGCCCTGAGGTACTCCGGTTAGGTTACCCATATGGGGTTTAAGTGGTTAAGTAGCCTAACGTTGACTGGTATTCAGAGAGCTTAACCACCCATGCTAGTACCAGCGTTTAGCTCTGCGTTCACGCTTCAGGGGGCTCTCAACTGGAGCCCTTTTGTATCCGTGCACCGGATAATGCACGAGAAAATGGAGTATGAAGACAGACAGGCGACGGTCACATATACCGCCACGAGGGGAGGTATAGGCACTCACCCATCTGGAAATGGTTGCTCTGAGATGATCTGTCTGTTGAGCGTTTGTTTTGTCCCCTTCAGCTGCGGATGGAAGTCGAGGATTATTGATTCAACAGAAATGGGCCAGAAAAAACAATTATTGCTTTTTGTGTGCGTGTGCTCGTGCATTATGCCAAGGCCTTATAAGCAGTTGTTCTCAAACAGTGGTCCGGGGACCACCAGTGGCCCTTGAGGGGGTTCCAGGTGGTCCCCAGCAGCTAAATGATGGAGAGTTGGTTACCAAATGGACCCTTATAGATCTTTAACTCTTTCAAGCGTAAACGGGTCAAGAGTTAAATTATTGTTCTGTATTACTTAATTAAAGAATTGCTATTTTTTTTATCAACGTTTGCCTGTCGTCTCTCCTATACCAACATCAATACAGCATGGAATTGTGCACAAAATCGTAGGTCTTGGGTCTGAGAGTCTAAATCTCATCAAATGGTGGCCCGTGGCTCAAATGCCCAATAACTAATGGACCTTGATATGAAAAAGGTTGAAAACCACCGCCTTATGGATACAGTCTGAAATGGCTGCAGACGGCAAGGTAACAAACAGCTGGAGAGCGTGGCCCGCCTAGAGGAACACCGAGGAGCAATGCAGAATTAAGACACAACACTGGGTTATAGGCGATAGACTATATCCTCCCCAGCCTCCTGCAGTTGCACCACACAAAACGATAAATATGCACATCGCATGCACAGCAGGCTTACCCCATATCAGGGACGCACCTCCTGCCTGATTTTATTGGCGTAATTGCAAGATTGCAAATTCTCTGGATCAATAGCCTTAACTCGGGTTCATCATGAACTCCGGACGTAATGGTGACCTTTAATCATGGTCAATATTTTGTCCACATTTCCAGACTGCGACCTAATTATGATTTTAGCCTACAATATGTAGGCGTATATTTTCTGCAAACCCAAAGAGCATTATTCAGTGTCAATGATCCCGATTTCTTATTTCCACTAGATAGGAGAGGGGGTGGGGGGATCGATACTACTTCTAATCATGCTGTCAGGTTGCCTAACCATCAGCACTTGTTTGCAATTCTGCAGTTCTCCAGCTCACAGACAGGGGAAGGCAAACGCCAACTAGGATGGCTGGTGAGTCATACCATGAGTCCGTCATGTACAAACAAATAGGCTAAGCATAAATTACAGGCTACGCCATCGCACGACGCCGTCCCTTGCCGAAAATAACAGATTTTCAAGCTTGAAAACTGTGTGTGTGCGTGAGGCGTGTGCGGGGGGCTTTGTTAACACAAGCACACATGGGCTCAGTGTGGACAGCGCCGACAGCTTTGAGAATGTGAAATCAAAGAAGTCATAGTTTGTTATTATTATTATTTTAGAGTAGAGTCTGTTCATTGTCTCTTCTGTCCCTTCAAATTATTGATTTTCCTCTCTCGCTGTTTCTCACTGAATTGTAGATTCATTGATTTGACCCTCGAATGCTGTAGCCCAGTGGTTCTCAATTAGTGGTCCAGGGACCACCAGTGGTCCTTGAGGGGGTTCCAGGTGGTCCCCAGCTATATGAAGGAGAGTTGGTAACCAAATGGACCCTTATTGGGTAGATATTTAACTCTTGAGAGCGTCATTTTACGCTCTCAAGAGTTAAATTATTGTCAAACATCTGCATTAGGCTACTTAATTAAAGAATTGTTATTTTGATCAATGTTTGCCTGTTATCTCTTCTATGGTAGCCGGGTAGCTCAATCAATCAATGCCTTCTATTATATGGCCTCCGACCATGCCTCCCAGGGCGTTTGATTAGGCGCTATCCGTGGTGCTGAATGTTAGCCCTGAAACAAAACTCCACCGCTGTCCGTGGTTCTGATTTGGAGACGCAAAGGTTTTGGGTCAAAAAACACTAAAAACAATGGGCGCAAGTGATTATTTGTGAGACCTGTTGTTATTAAACAAATAATTTCTATAGTCTTTAGTATTTTTACATTTTAGTGTATAGGCTAAATGTTGCCCTTCCTTGACGTGTTTGACAGACCAACGTATAAAGGCGACATTATCCCTAATTCCCCAATCCCCAGGCAAGGTTGTGGTTGAAAGATCGACGAAATCCAGTGGAAATGAAAAGTGCTCTTAGGTTACATTTTGATTTCATTTGACCAGCCTGTGTGTGTTTCTTCCTGAGATAATCAATATTTGCTTCCACTGTCCTTCCATATCATATACGACGACGCCTCAGATCCTATATCTGTTCGAGGCCTAAAGTAGGCTAGCTGTGATGTGACGCCATAGGCCTATGATAACATTATTATATTGT
>NC_137621.1:28181147-28191147 GCF_963280865.1 Gymnoscopelus braueri | reverse complement strand
TGGACTAAGACCGTGGTGAAATGAGATGACAAGTACCAAGGAGTTATTTCCGCTATAATCTTTATATAAGCTATTACCATTGACCTTCAGCTCACATAACAATGTAATTTTCTGGCCACAAGCATCGAAAACATTTACATATCCTTAATCAAGACAAATTATCAAAATATATAAAACTGCAATGTAGCATTTTCTTTTACATGCATAGATTATCAACTATACAACACTTTTTTCTGTCTTGTGACATTGTGCATGTAGCGGCATGAGCTCTGTGATTTGCTTGCTTTATATGTTTGAGTGGACAATTGGACATACATGCATAGGCTACATACATAGAGACCAATCCTTTTCCAGATGGCTTGCCAAATCACAATTGTAAAAAAAAAAAAATATATATATATATATATATATATATATATATATATTTTTTTACAGTGCAATATTTAAAAATACCAACACATCTCAAAATGGCTTGACTGCACATGGATCTTGATAACTCCAAATGATACCACTGGTCGGGAATCCCCCCTGTTGTCCCTGCTCTCTGTGTTTCTCAGACCTGGATTAAATAGTATTACAAAGAATCAATGCCCGGTTTGAAAGCAATGAAACAATTATTGTTTCAATATGCAATGTGTGCATTCCAAAAATGCACACATTGTCACCATCTGCCACTGCAGGTAGGCTTTGATATTTGGCCACAAATATCAAATAGTGCTTCAGTCAGGCCTGGGCTCATATTTTTGAAGAGCACTAAAGTATTGATTAAATGTCATTCTGAAAACATAGAGTGACTATTGAAGCCATTTGAATGTTCTTTTCATTTTTAGCAGAGAGGTGTGGTCTTGGTGTTTCTACGCCAGTGCCTCTCTGCATGCCAGGCGGCCAGGCTATGGTATTAGCAGGGCCTTATGGAGAGGCCAGACGGAGCAACCCGGGGGTTCTACAGATCAAACTAATACTCCGCTGTTTTTCACTCTCCAAGACTGATTGGAGGAACACCTGAGGCTCACTCATCTGTCTAAATGACAGCTTCCGTTTTGGTTCATTGGTGACGCATGGCGTTGGCTTTGATTATGAGATGATTAGAGAGGTTGATATCTCTGTTGGAGGTATACATCATATCACAGGCTGCAGATGAGGGATTGGAAAACAGTGTTTTTTCAGGGTCAGGGAGAAACAAGCATGTACACAGCTTGAACCTGGCTTTCGCTATAACAGTCTTGTACTGTTAGCCCCTTAGCAGTCTCACTGGAGCTGAGGTTCAGGGCCTTGCTCCGATACACTTTGACAATAGTTGTTGATAATACTTGTGGTTTTTGCTCACTTTTCCAAGCCCATTTCCCCAGGTTTGAGACTTAAAAAGGAGATCTTTCAGACACACACAGTCAATGTCCTATTGTCCCACTCCTCTACACTGTGCCTGGGTGAATTACCTTACTGCATACAGAATCAGAAACAGAGTCATCTTTATTGTCACATCACATGATTACAGGTGTAACAGAGTTACAGAGTGGGTGAAATTGCTCTCAGATCTCAGGATTGCAGTTACAGGAAGAGTTTGCATCTCTATGTTTTGAATCACAAACCCATACCCTGATGGAATTACAAGGTCTTCTCAGCCATCATTGAAGCCAACATTAACAAAACACTGTTGGCTAACTTGAACTTCAGAGGCTTTTGTTTCTAATGAAGTGTACACAGTAGAATTCTCAGGGTTAATTTAACCCAAAATATTGTACAAATTGAACTAAAGTAACGAAGTTAATTTACTTTAGTACTGTACATTTGTAAAATGTTTGAGTACCGTTATCTGTACTTTACTTGAGTATTTGTATTTTTGTTGCAACGAGTCACGATGAGACACATGGTGAGCATGTAGATCAGATTATTTCACTATTATTGCTTTTTTAATGTCTGGGAAATCTTTGCATTTTGGGGGGGAAATGTCTAAATCAAAAAAAAAATCTACTTTGTCATTTGTACTTTTGAATACTTAAGTATTTTAAAAAGCATGTACTTTTGAATACATCCTTTTTTTAAAGCGAATACTCCAGTAGGCTACTTGAACTCCAGTACAAATTTAAATGAGCAACTTTCACTGCAGTTGAGTAATATTTGACCAGGAATATCCTGGCCCAGCTTAATGTACAGGCTTTGGGGGCTGCAGACCAGGGCACCAAGCTCGGGGGTGCACCCAAATGCCTGGCCCAAAAGAATAAAAGACTGGAGTATTGCCACCCTTGTCACCCCACTGATAAAGCAAAACATTTCAATCCATACGCATCTTTCATCTACACCTTGACTCACTGGAGTTGAGTACGTTGTCCACCACTGGTGACTGTGCAGCCAATTCTAGTTCAAGGGTTGTACACAAACCATCAAAGTGTTTGTACGTGCATTAGGGGTTGCATGTAGTGTCTTAGGGAGACTGCTCGTAACTTAAGTCCTGGGAATTGGGTCAATGCAGAGCAGTCCAGAAGCACAGGGGAGGTTAAGCTCAATGATTAGCCACTAAGCCAAGACCACAGTACTGCAATCTCTTGCACATTCTGGAGGACACATGCACACACATTCACACATGAAGCATATGCAAACACACACTCACAGATGTACATTTGTATATGTAAACGCACGCACGCACGCGCACGCACGCACGCACGCACGCACGCACGCACGCACACACACACACACACACACACACACACACACACACACACACACACACACACACACACACACACACACAAAAACGTATTGCAAATATGCCCATTGAAAGACTGGATTTAATTTATTCTCTTTCTCCCTCCATTTCTCTCTAAACTCAGATTAACATCATGCACACGCACGCACGCACGCGCGCACGCACACACACACACACACACACACACACACACACACACACACACACACACACACACACACACACACACACACACACACACACACACACACACACACACACAATGACATTTTCACTCCCTGTCTGATAATATCTGCCAGACACTGCCAACAAGGACTGTGCTTGACTCAGATCCTTCGTGTATGCGTGCGTGCGTGTGTGCGTGTATGTGCGTGTGTAGCTGTGCGTGTGTGTAGATGCGCATGTTGCTGTGGGTCCATGTATATATGCAATAGCTGGAGTGGATGCCTGTCAGTCAGCGAGTGCCTCGGGACACATGGCCACTGAACCTGTTATATTTGTTAGTCACAGAATACTCCAGAATAAACCCTGCATTCTCCCACCTGAAAAAGTCATTATTATTCCATGGAACAGCTTCACAGCGTTGTGGAACATTCATATATTTCCAGAATCCCGCGCCTGATTAAAAACAGCTCCGCAAGACTCCCAGGGCCTGCTTTGTGGGTGTCTGTTTGAGCATGCTCTTGATCCGTTGAATGGCGTTGTATTTGATGTTGGTTAATGTGCTTCCTTTGTGCCACCGCTTAAGTGGCTCTCTTGAGGGAAATTATGTGCATAAATTCTGCAAAAGGTGACATTTCTTTGCTTGCTCTATGAGACAAATGAGTGAAGGAAGTGGGTATTTCATGTGTTTGTTGAGAGAGGAGAGAGGAGAGGAGAGGAGAGGGGAGGAGAGAATGCTTGATCTGTGCCAAAGCTATCTCCTAATGGAGTTTGGCTGGCCTGCCACAGATGCGTTTATAGTGTGCCATTAATTCATTAAGGACATGCAGTCCTCCCATTTAAAATTGAGAGGAGAGGAGAGGAGAGGAGAGGAGAGGAGAGGAGAGGAGAGGAGAGGAGAGGAGAGGAGAGGAGAGGAGAGGAGACAACCGCCTTTTAGGAGGAAAGTCATTAATCTCTGTGGCTTGGTGTCAAGGACAAATAGTGATGTGTGTGTGTGTGTGTGTGTGTGTGTGTGTGTGTGTGTGTGTGTGTGTGTGTGTGTGTGTGTGTGTGTGTGTGTGTGTGTGTGTGTGTGTGTGTGTGTGTGTGTGTGTGTGTGTGTGTGTGTGTGTGTGGGGGGGTGGGTGGGGGTGGGGTGCTTGCATGTGTTTGCGTGTGGGCATGCATACTGCCCATTTGCTCACACCTGCATACTGTGTGCGCAGCACCGAGACTCAGAGAGAGACGTAGGAGGAATAGGTCGGGTAGGTGGGAGAGGGGAGCTAATTTTAGTCCAGGTGGGAAGTGGGAGGGGTATTGAATGGGCAGGACTCACTGTCACTGCACTGGAGAACAATATAAAAAGACAACAGAATCACTGACTGACTGACTGACTGACTGACTGACTGACTGACTGTTCCCAGACAGTCTGGGCCATCGATCAAAACCACAGTGCTCTTAGTTTATTGATTAAACAGCATGGAGACCTGGGAAGAAACCGGGGAGAAACAGCAAGAGACCGCAGGCTGAGGGGATAGGTTCAGAGAAAGCTAAACGATAAGTAGGCCTGCAAACTACACAGATTGAACGTGGGAGAGAGACATGCAGCAGGGAGTAGGAAAGAGAGTAAGAGAGCGAGAAAAGCGTATTACAAAGTAATCAGGGACAGACAGAGGACATGGACGCACGCACGCACACATGCATGAATGAACACACTCACTCACTCACGCGCACACACACACACACACACACGCATATATCCATGACCTGATATTGTACAGAGCCAAGCAGAGGTCATTCTGTCTAGTTAGTATATTTAGCCTTTAGTCTGATCTCATACTGTAGATCAGACTAAAGACCATGATGCTGGACATTTTGAGCCAGTGTAAAGCAGTGACCAGCAGTATTCTTTCATCTGTATATCTTTGGTGTTCTGGCCTGCTCTTTTACCCCACCAGATAATGTAAAAAATCCGTCCCTTAAATAGCAATAATAAGTTTCCCATCATAGCCTTGTGCCTATTCAGATCAAGGAATCTTGAGGAGACAAAACATGTTTTAAGTTTGATTTATATTTCATCATATGATGGTGTTGCACTCCAACAATAGCCATCTACAAGCTCCCAACGCTTCACGGATGCGACGCGTTGTGAGCTTGTAGATCGGATATTTTCTGCGTGTGACACCGTCATATGACGGGAGTGTAAATTAAGCATTAAAACGTTGTGGAGAAAAATCACAGTGGTCTGAATTGCTGCTTAAAGGCAGTGATAGATAGGGCAACCTTTTGTGGCATCAGTGAAAGGTGTTTAATCACATGAGGTGAACCTGATGACGATTGGAAATAATGTTGGCCCTGTGGCTCATTTTGTTGATTCATTCTTGGAGTGTGGCCCATCTAGGTTGGACAAAAATGTTAGTAGGTCTAGCATTTCATCACACCATACAACTTGTGGAAAGTAACTAAAAACATTTACTCAAGTACAAAGTACAATTTTGAGTTACTTTTACTTTAATTGTGTATTTACATTTTTTTATACTTTAAACTTCTACTCCACTACATCTTAGAGGCAAATATTTTACTTTTTACTCCACTACAATTATTTGCAAGCTTTAGTTACCACTTACCAGTTACTTTTCAGATTTAGGTTATTATTAAAAAACATACATGAATCAATTAAGACCTGTTTTATACATTGGCTGTTTTATACAAGCTCATCGTGACGCTTTGTGAGCTTGTAGATTCGCATTTTTTTAAAGATTTTGATAGCCGGTATCTTACAGTACTCTTTACACCCATACTTCTGCTACTAGTTACTTTGGACCACCCTTCAAACTACACAGGTTAGAGCTCTCAGTTTTAGTTCTAATCGGACACCACCACGGTGGGTCTTGGCTTCAGATAACCAGCCAATCCTGACTTGAGTTGCATATTTCATGGTGATTCGTTGTGAGCTTGTAGATCGGCTATTTTCGAAAGATTTTGGAAAATGTTTAAACAAATTGAGTACTTTTACTTTGGTGCTTTAAGTGTATTTCAATGCCAATACGTTTTTATTTTTACTTAAGTAACATTTTGAATACAGGAATTTTACTTGTAACAGAGTACTTCTACAATGTGGCACTTGCACTATTTTTACTTAAGCAAAACATCTTGGTACATCTTCCAGCACTGCACACAACAGCAGCCTCCATCAAACTATGGCCAGAAAGGACTGAGACACATTCATTTATTTTCATGACAGATATTAAATCTCCCTTAGATGTGACCCAGAATCATTGCTGAACATAGGCAATAAAACTCACTGAAATCACATTAATTTTGAACTTCTTGACTGACATTATCTAGAATCTGGCAATGCAATTACGGGGCACTGTGCCAACGATAGTGGGCGTGAGTGTGACAGAAATCCACTTATTCCATCTAGTGCTGCTGTTGATTTACCTTTTCATTACAGTTTGTACTTAGAGACTGCCACATGATCACAGTTGAAGTAGTATCTTATTATGGACTGTAAAAGACCATGTAATGGGGTTAGGCCTTGAAGAGATAAATAATGCAAGGACATTTGGAAATTGCACATGCAAACACAAACACACAAAAGTAATTTTTGTGTGTCAGTGGGGGCGGCCATGCATGTGTGTGTGTGTGTGTGTGTGTGTGTGTGTGTGTGTGTGTGTGTGTGTGTGTGTGTGTGTGTGTGTGTGTGTGTGTGTGTGTGTGTGTGTGTGTGTGCGCGTGCATTCTGTGCAAGTGTGTGTGTGTGTGTGTGTGGGGGGGAGGGGGCACGCACAATACAAGTGACTGAGGACGTCATGGCTCAGTGTTATATTATATGAGTGTTACATGTATTATGTACAGTATGTGTGAGTATCACAGTCTTGTAGATACCCCTTTTGCAGACTTATCTCTGATTGAGCTACACTGTTGTTTAATGGTCTGGTTCTTGGGTTACATTAGAATGTTGTTTTAAATATTATGCTTATTTTTCTCCACTCAGTAAGATTCACACAAAAAAACATTGCCCCAGCAGTCCTAATGAAAAATGGTGCAGAATGAATGAGGACTAATGCAATAGCTACCACTGTATGCCTGGGGGAAGCATCATGCTATATTTCTTATCCATTACAGTCCATATTTATTTGAAATGCAGCAAGCTGTGAGAAGACTAAAGTCTAATTTATATGTATGATTTGCTCGATCATGTCGCTCGCCAAAGATAACAGATTTGCAAGAGAATTGTATTTTTGGTGACAGCAACATGGTTGTACGGCAAATTATAATTTAGACATTGCTGTATATGACAATCCAGCACCACATGCTATGATGAGCCGGCCTCCCTATTTTGGGCATGTCATGTCACCATTATATGTGCGTGTGTGTGTGTGTGTGTGTGTGTGTGTGTGTGTGTGTGTGTGTGTGTGTGTGTGTGTGTGTGTGTGTGTGTGTGTGTGTGTGTGTGTGTGCATGTGTGTATATATTATTATTATTCTTTCAAAAATAACGAAATTAGCAGCTCAATCAGGCTCGTATGTCAGCTATAATCACTATACGATGAAGTATATATAGGGCTTAAGTGGTTAACGAGTGCAGAGAGCTCCATAAACCCAAAAATAAAATTGGCCTAAAACTGATCCTGGTCTAAACAAGGACACTGTCATTTCTTCCACTCTGTGCCGCATAAATAGTTGATATATAAGGAGACGTTGAGACGTTTTGGGGTTGAAACTGAGATACTGTACTATTGCTCTAGATTGATTGGGGGCGGATGCCTGTGTCATGTAAAAATAGTTGGAGCAACCCCAGCCTCATCCTCTCTAATTTGTACCATGTCTCATAGTCAGACCGCTAAAACCGATATTATTACTGTGAAAGTGCAACATCCCCCCATACTTTCTCGCACCCCCTCCCTCTGTCTGTCATACGCTTTCGCTCATTCTCCCTTCCCTCTGCTGTCTCTCTCCCCTCCATAGGTGTAATAATTCTGTCTTCAGCCTGAAGGGGCAGAATGCCGGAGCAGAGTAATGACTATCGTGTTGTGGTGTTTGGAGCGGGCGGGGTGGGGAAGAGTTCCCTGGTGCTGCGCTTCGTGAAGGGCACGTTCAGGGACACCTACATCCCCACAGTGGAGGACACCTACCGCCAGGTCATCAGCTGTGACAAGAGTGTGTGTACACTGCAGATCACAGACACCACAGGGAGCCACCAGTTCCCGGCCATGCAGCGCTTGTCCATCTCCAAAGGCCACGCCTTCATCCTGGTCTACTCCATCACAAGCAAACAGTCCCTGGAGGAGCTCAAACCCATCTATCAACAGGTGAGACCTGACGGAGCTCCGTTTTTACTAGGACCTTGTTTAGCCCCACGACTTAAGGGCTGTCCACACAAAGCCTTATAACTATAACTATAACTGTTATAGTTATAAAGATATATATTTTTTAAATCATTCTAACCCTAAAAGATGGCAAAGTCCACGTCACAACTATACTGACGAGACGGCAATGGGGAACAATTTATTTATGTGCTTGGTGTGGATGGTCCTTGCAAAAAATGGAAACATGCAATAGTAAAGTAACATACATGTCAAAATGAGTGCATTAAGACAAACACAGCTATTGATCTGATTAATCTATCAAAAACTAAAACATAGACAGACACAATAAACAGAAAACAACAGATGACATCAACATATCTTATAGAGGGAGGGCTAATTTACACTTAGTTTACGGTTGCTCCAGTGTCTAATATTGTTACCCTCTGCCCTATTGTCCTTCCTCCTGTGCAGGTCCTAGCCATAAAGGGCAACGTGGAGGCCATTCCCATCATGCTGGTGGGCAACAAGAGCGATGAGACCCAGCGGGAGGTGGAGACCAAGGACGGTGAGGCCCAGGCCAACCTGTGGAAGTGTGCTTTCATGGAGACATCTGCCAAGACCAACCACAACGTGACAGAGCTCTTCCAGGAGCTCCTCAACTTGGACAAGAAGAGGAACATGAGCCTCAACATTGACGGCAAGCGCTCAGGGAAGCAGTCCCGTGCAGAGAGACTGAAGGGTAAATGCAGTGTGATGTAGAGTGGGACTGAGGAGGAGGAGGATGAGGAGGAGGAGGAGAGAGCGGAGGTGGCACGAGAGAGGGAGGAGTGGTCAGAGGAAACGTGGAGGAGAATGACGGGAGTTGAAGGGGTTTTATTTGCTTTGATTGGCTGTAAACGCATGGCTCCCATAATAAAATCTCCAGAGCTGTTAGGCACCACCATGAAGAATACAAATCACAATGAACCTACAGGAGCAGTCTCTGTCACTGAAACATATGAGTCAGATCCCATAGCAGTCAGTGTGTAATCCTGTGGGATCTGGGTGTTTAACTTAGAACTCTACATCTTTGTGAATACTACTGAATGAGAAAGAGAGAAGGAGGTATGCAGTGCAGAAGAACATTGACAAGGATGTTGACATGGACTGCTTGGAGATAAAGAGAGTGTGTGTATGTCACATACTGTATGTACATACTGTACTGCAATGGTCCTCAACCCAAGTTCCAGAGACTACGCAGTGTGTATGTGTGTTTGTGCGTGTGCAACTTTTCCATCAGCCAAGCAACTACTGTAACAGAGAGGCTCAAGATCTTTGATTGCAGTAACAAGCGCGCACAGCAGCAGTGCGAAGGCTATGGATGCATGAATTGGATTATTGTCCATCTCACTCCCACACTCTCAACTTCAACCAGGTCCTATCTCCAACTACACAACACCTCGCATAAGTATAATAATATTGCCTGTAGATTAATGCGATGCATAATGTGTAACATTGAGAAAGTCCGTGAAACACACTCCTCTGGTACAAATTAAAATTCAGCTCATTTGATTCAAGAGCATTTGGGTTCATTGAGATCTGGAGTCAATGTTTTGAGAATGGGAGAGGGACTTGCCATGCTATACATCCAAGCCTGCATGACTGTCTCCTGTAACTTGCATTACAGTAGCATAATTTCAATGGTAGATGAAGCATCAACCTTTAGTTGTCAGCTCCGCCACACCTCAACAACCCCGCCCAAACACACACGCACACACACTCACACACACACACACACACACACACACACACACACACACACACACACACACACACACACACACACACACACACACACA
>NC_137621.1:28163647-28176147 GCF_963280865.1 Gymnoscopelus braueri | reverse complement strand
CTGGTCATATTGCTAAGAGGATCCTGTACAGCATAGAGAAATGTGATTCACAGTTGTTCTCCCATAGCAGGGTGGGACGTGCACCCTTGCAAGTAAACAAAGGGCAGCTTGTAGAAACTGAACATACATGAAAGGTTGCGGTTTTGTAGTCCATCGCAGGTACATGTTCCATGAATTCATCTCCACCCACTGCGAGGGCAGGTTAGGTTATGTCTAGTTCCACCATAATATAAAAAAAACTGACCCAATCTGTAAATCAAATGTTACTTCATAGGATCTAGACTAAATAAAATATAATATAATGCTGGTCTGAGGGGGTCTGAGGTGGATGTTTCTTAATGTCGGATTGTCGGATAGTCTTATGGGTCCATAACTCTGAGAGTGTACAAATGGAAACAAATTTGGACCCATAAAGACATTGAAAATTGGGGTCCCAGAGATTAAAAATAAATAAATAAAAAATCAAATGGGGGCCAGTGGTCTAAACCATATCAAACTGGGATCCTTAAAGGAAAACGGTTGAGAATCACTGATGTAAATGATGACCCCTTCACCTTACTCCCACTAACCCCATTGACCACCAAACCTCCATTGTCATCTTATTTTCCCTGCATTGTGTCAGATTCTTTCAGATCTTCATGAACTGATTGCGGACTGGGTCTCTGCTATAGAATTGTGGGTGACGTAGTTCAGTGCTATCCTACATCTCGCCCCTCCTTCCTGCATGGTCCCTATTGGTGTTCCAGCCAGCATGAGAACAAGGACACAAACTGTGAATCATCTTTGTATTTTTTAAATAAACTCCTCAGCGGCATTTACAGCTTTGGTTTAGCAAATTATACTTTTGTTTTAATCAGTTGTTGTTGTTTTTTGTAAATGATTCCGTTTTTGTTTTTGTTGGGGACATTTTATTTATTTATTTACCTAATTCTGATGTATAGATATTTATTCTAGCAATAGTCTTCCTATTAAGATATACTGTGCTGATGCATCCTCTGGTTAACTGAAAATAACATATATCGAGATGATACTAATAATCAAATCTGCAAAAGGATTTTCCTAATAAAAATGTGAACTGAAGTTTCCTCTCTTTTATTTGGTTTACCTCTGAATGAAGCCACTCACAATCTTGGTACAATAACATATTTTTGTAACATAATCATTTATAATATTATCATTACATTACTCATTTGAACGCTATATTATTACTGACAGTATAACAAGTATCCCAGTAATTACTACTGTACATCAGTGGGAGTAAAACAATACTATAGGGTGACTCATAGACAGTTTTTCAAAATTTGAGTTTCATTTCATTTGAAAGTTTTGGTTTAAATTTCATTTAAATGTCTGTCATAATTGTACTACATGAGAAATAGATTGATACTGATGATATTTAAATAACAATCACAAATCTTTAGCATTACATTGTACTCTCTCTCCCTCTCTCTCCTTCTCTCTCTTTCTGTCTTTCTCTCTCTCTCTCTCTCATAGGGAGAGAACAAGCAAGCTCTCCCTATTGCGTGTTCTCCCTCTCTCTCTCTCTCTCTCTCTGTCGTTCTCTCTTAACCCTCCCTTATTTCTCCAACATCTGCTGGGGATTCTGCGCCCAGCACGGTTGCCATGGAGACCCTGTGACGTTGATGATGGTTGCCGCATCAGAGTGTGGTGTGACCCTGGTGGGGACAATGACGCGTTACGACAGGCGGAGGTCTCCCAGGCTGTGTGTGTGTGTGTGTGTGTGTGTGTGTGTGTGTGTGTGTGTGTGTGTGTGTGTGTGTGTGTGTGTGTGTTTGTGTGTGTGTGTGCGCGTGTGTGTGTGTGTGTGTGTGTGCGTGCGTGCGTGCGTATGTATGTGCGTGTGCGTGTGCGTGTGTGTGTGTGCGCGTGTGAGGATTATGTCAATAAGGTCTAGCACAGGGGTTGCTAGCCTTAGTCCTATTCTCACAACGTTTCACTCACACACACACACACACACACACGCACCCACGCACGCACGCACGCACGCACACACACACACACACACACACACACACACACACACACTCACACACACACACACACACACACACTCCTGCCCATCTTGACATCAGGGGTTTGGAAACAAATGTATACACATGGGTATGACTAGGTTTAAAACTGTTAAAGTTAGCTCACACATTTAACCCTCATGGGTCCATTTGCACACTCTCAGAGTGAGATTAACATAGAGGATTTTGATGTGTGCAGTCCAGAGGGAGAGATCAAAAGTATTAGTAGTGTGCCAAGTTGAATATAGTTTGTGTGTACAGTGCTGTATAGCAACGATAGAACGAGAGGTTGATATGCCAATAGTATATCAAGCGCACAGGGTCAGTTTGGTTGTGGCATAGACATGTGCAGAGTTGAATCAGAATTAGACTAGAAAATGTGCTCCTCGGAGCACAAGTCTCCGCCAGCAGACCCGTGCTATTTTAATAGCACGGGTCGTCTTGGTAGAACGGGTCGTCTTGGTAGAATGCGCGTGGTTTTTGGTGTTCTGCAGGGGCGACTGAATATGTAGTGTCTGCATCTAAAAAAAAATCTTCTTGAAGCAATGTGTCATATGGGAGTCGTCGTAAATGACTGGTTTGTTCAAATGCTTGTCTGTCTTCTTCATCTTCATTGTCTTGAACAGTTTCAGCAGTTGATTGGTGTGTTTGATCTATGTCAGTTTTCTCTAGTGCTACATAATGTATTTGATCAAGGTGGCCAATTGTTACAGTATTAAGACTTCGGCCTTGTTGTGGGATCAATTCAACTCTATAGTCCTCTTCTGTGTTACTGTTGTAGATGAGTATGCTTTCTTAGCTTTGGCCTTCTGCGCCTTTGCTTGACCAATGTTAGGTGTTCTCAGAGGGACACACACACGCACGGACGGGTGATTTGTACTTGAAGGTACTGTTCCAATCAAGACTGATTGATCCTGTCTTACCTCACTTCAAAAACATAAATGGCTTTTTGAAGTGACACACCTATTTATAGGATTTTATTTCGTCATGCGTCCCTCTAGCCAATCAAAGGCATTGGTGTCAACATATTGACACGTGTCACGTGGAGCTTGACCAATGTTAGCTTGGCTAGGAGGGAGGTGAACACACAGCGGGACGAAGCGAAAACATACTCTCCGCCTCCGGCGGAGACAACAATGAGTGGGAATTTATTAAATGTAAATAGAATCATATGGATCTCAGGATCCACATGGGAACGGCGTGGCTCCAATGTGGATCTTGGACTTCACGTGGCCAGCCTATGACAAACTCCCCTGAATTATCACATGTTTTCTTGTTGTTTCAGAGTAGGTGTAGGTTTTGTGTTTGTGCTTTGCGTCATCAGTAAAAGTAATTGTAGGTCTTGTTTAGGTTTTGGCCTGCCCAGTTGATTGGGAAACTTTTGGTTAAATAAACTTTTTGACTTGAACCTTGTCTGCTTGTCCTGCATTCGGGTCCTACTCTTCACTCATACCCTGGCCAATCTGGGAACCCATCGCCAAATAAAAAAGGAAAAACAGCGCCCTCTGCTGTTTTTTACTATTTCACTTAGCTCTGGGGGGAGCAAAATGGAGCACTTGTGCGCAAGGAAACCAGGGTTTTGGTCTGCCTTCAGCCTTTCACTTCCGGTGGTGCGACTATGTTTTCATTCCCACTAACAATATTTCTACACGGAACACTAACACCACTTCTCCCAGAGAACATGGATCGTTTTGGTTATAAGCCCACTTGTTTCTATGATGAAAGAGCAAGTTACCGTGGTTTTGTCTGCTCCGAGGACGCTAAATGAGTTTCGGTTTGTTTCTAGTGGGGAAGGATCGGCAGACACGTAAATCCCGCCCACTACATTTGATTGGGTAAAGCGCGGCCTGCTTCCTGATCTGAAGGCACGCCCACTTGTAGGCCAGTGCGTACGCGATATGACGAACCCCCCCGACAGATTCAAGCGGAGAGCAGAATCTGTTCTTGAGAGATTATACCCTGGCAGACGCACACATTTCTGTGCGTTGGCACTGCTGTTGTACCCCACTGGCTCACGTGCCAGTGAGGAGCCACCCCCGGGAGGACATGGCTTCTCCGTCCTGCTCCTCCTGCCCAGCACTCTCTGCTGACAGGTGCCACCCCAGCCTGTAAGAGCACTTGCAGTGACAAATGTCACCCTCCCTGCTCGACTTCCCTCCCCTGAACACAGGCCAATTGTGTTCGTACAGACGCTCGACAAAGCCGGATGCATCGTGGTGGATTCAAACCCCTAGACTCCAAGGTGGTGGTGGTGGCAGGTACTTTACCACTGCGCCACCCAAGCACTGCTATTTAGACCCTTTTAGCCCTAGGCCATATATCATCCAAATATCCATACTCACTCATATCTACAGTATACTGTATATCCATATATCGTCCATAAACATACCTTTTCTGTTAACAGCTTTATTCTTAGAGGTCATTGTTATGTTTAACCTGCACTAACCACCAGTGGCCTGGTGGTTAGTGTCTGCCCTGAGATTAGGAGGTCGGGGTTCGATCTCCCGGCCAGGTCATCCAAATACTATAAAAATGGGACCCAATGCCTCCCTGCTTGGCACTAAACATCAAGGGGTTGGATTAGGAAGTCCCTGCGACATACTAGCGTCATGTCCAGGGGGTGTACTTGTACATCATGGCTGGGTATGTACTTGTACATCAAGCTGCCTCACACTACAGAAACAGGAGGTTCCTGTCCTATGGGCCACATGACTCAGCAAGGTTTACTATACGTACTTGCTTGTTGTCATGTTCGCAGTTTACAATTTGTACAAATGTTAGGTTACTGAACTTACCTGACTCATTCAATGTTACTGTTAACTTAACAACACTTGGCCCAGGACGGCTGGCGTAGTGGTCCGGGCACCTAAGCCGCCAATGCACACTGTCAGGCTCAGCGCGTCGCGGGGTTCGAATCCCGATCCCGACGACCTTTGCTGCGTGTCACTCCCCATCTCTCTCTCCCCATTTCCAGTCAGTCTACTGTATACTATCAATAAAGGCAGAAAAAGCCACAAAAGAAACTTTACAAAAAAACAAACGTAACAATACTGCAGTAAAGACAGACATTTACAAGGCATAAATATTGTAAATGCAATGATAGCATAACTGACGAAACAAAACATCAATAAAATATTGTGTCGGATTGAATGATTTTCATACCATACTCAAAATGGAAAAAGTGTGCTTCCTCGAAGACCAGACAAAGCATTATATGCCTTAGAGCATGGTCAGCAGCAATAACAAGTATATGGTGAGTTGTATTCACCAGTATGGTCCTTTAAGTCTGGTTCTCACATTCTCAAAATGTAACACGTTTGCTTCAAAAGCCCTTTGTGGAGAAAGTGAGCGAGAAGGAGAGAGAGAGAGACCGAGAGAGAGGCAAGTGAGGGAGGGAGGGAGAGACACTGAGGGGGCGGAGAAGCAGGTGAGAGAGAGAAACAGAAAAGACAGAAGAGAGTGGGTGGAAGAGAGAAATGGGAAGTGATGCAAAGCTGGTTGTGAAACTGAGAGGCATGAGGATGCCTGAGTGAAAAGGAGAGGGTGTGAGAGGAGGAGGCAGAAGGGGAGGGAAAGAAGAGGAAAGGGGTCAATGAGGAAGAGAGAGAGGGGAGAGAGATGGAGAAGAAGAGAAGGAGAGGGCCTGAAAGGAGTGAAAATGAAAGAGAAATGTAAAGGCATCAGCATAATTTCACACTTCACTGGAAATTAGGCCAATGCGGTAAATACCCCCCCCCCACCCACCGCACCCCACCACCCCACCATCTTCTTCCTCTCTCTTTCTCTCTCCTTTTTCTGTCATCTTATTCTCTGTGTTATAAATAGCTCTCCTGTAGTTATAATAAGCAGCTGGGTAAGGTTTCAATGAAGTTGAGACAGTGGAGAAGACTGGGGGCTGCACATGTTTGTGTTTGTATAAGCACTTATCGTATGTACGTTGATGCTTGGACATGTTATGTACATGTTTGTAAATGAATGGAATGCATGATTTTAAAAGATAACAGATCCATATTTATTTGTGTCTATCACCATGATTTTCCAAATAAAAACGTAATTGATGGGCCTATCATTACGACCTTGGGGTCATACCAGTTTGTTCATTGGTTGTATGTATTTTTAATCTTCTATATGCCTCTGTTTGTAGGTTTGTGGATGTCTCTATCTGTTGGTGTCTGTGTGTGATGGGCTGCAGGTGTGCTTGGCTGATTGAATGAGTAAATGATAGAGTGAGTAGGTTGTTCCAGGGAGTTGATAGGTTCCAGCCTTCCAGCGGGGTGTTGATGTTCACACTGGCAGCCCAAATCCGATTTTTGGCCTATCCAGGTTGGAATCAGATACATTTTATCAAGTCTGAACAGCAAAAAAAAACACATGATAACAGATTCTTGCCAATCAGATTTGAACCACATTACTGCTTTGAAATGCGATTCAAATCAGACTTGTAAAGATATGTCTCAGTCTCAGTGCAAGCGACAGCATTGTATGACAGAGTATGTTAAGGATTACTTACGTTGTTACTACAGCAACCTATACAGATAGGTCGACAATGTCTGAATACAAAAATCTGATTTGATCACTTGCAATTAAAAGTGTGGACAGTCAGTCCTAAATATCGTATTTGAGAAGCAAATCAAAATGCCTGTAGTCTAAATAAAGCATAATAAGAGGCCATCTTTCTGCACCTCTTGCAGGCTTTCCTCACGACTAGCCAGACTGTCAGTGGACATGTTGCTCTCTGTTTAATGAATTGTTGGAATTACATATTGAATTCATAGTTGGGGTGGGTAGCATTTTTGATTGTCGAAAAAGGTAGAGCCCCCACATCAAGCATGGTAAAGACACATGGTCAATAGCCGTGTGCAGGTTCAGATCAATTGCATCTGTGCACACCTGTTCTGACCCCCCCACCCCCATTGTATTCCACCCCCACTGTATTCCACCCCCACAATGACAGCAGGAGTGACTCATCATCCCCCCTAAAGTGAACCAAATCGGTAACCATTGACTGGCTGTTTACAAGTACAAGGAAATGCAAAGTGCACAATACAAACCATACTTTAAATTGTATTTTTTTCCCCCAGAGATAATAGCCTATCTTTCTATAGGATATTTAAATGAACTCGACCAAAAGAGACTATCTTACGTTTACAGAACCACATACATTGATACAATATATAGGATACACGACTACCAGGACCCCTCTATGTAAAACACAGGATACATTTATAACAAAGCAACTTGCACCAGACAGGATTTGCAAATGCAGAAGGATGAATAAACAGAGAAACAGTACTACTTAAGAAAAGCTTTGGCAAATAGTTATTTCATTTTCTTGATTTAAACATTTTGGAGACAAAGTTTGTATAGTGTGTGTATAACAACTTTCTCTCCTGAGTAACAGGTTGTCAATGTTACCTCCCCTTCTTGGAGTTTGAACATGCTCTGTACCTACTGTATGTAGCCTATCTCAAAGAAGAGACACTATGCTGCAGTTCCGCAAAGTGCAAGGCCACTGGGCTCTGTTGATCCTGTGTGCGTATGTTTGCTTCTGTGTAGTATTCAGCAATCCTGGTTTTGAGAGGTCTAGTAGACTTTCCTACATAGGCAAGACCACAAGGGCGCGATATTAGGTTAGGTTAATTTTTGTCTTTGGTTTAATTTGTTTAGGTCATTAGGTGGTTTATGTTCAGTTTCTTTGGTTTATTATTTTGCTGTCAGGCCACCCTAAAGTCACATCTTGGTTGCTGGTGGTTTTTGGTAGCTGGGAAGAGGGAAGTCCCATTCACTTATGTTGCGCCTTGGTATCCCTTAGGCTGGGGCCATAACAATATTGTTGAATAATTTAGATCTATGAGATGAAATAAGATAAAGAATATCCACGCCTGCTCATTCTGAGCAGGCCTGGCTTGAGATGACCATCTATGTTAGCCCCTAGCACAATACAATCTAATTTAACAATTCCTCAATTTAATTTATCAATTTAAGCATGGCAAAAAACAGCTGCCACTCCAAATCAACAGAGTAGATACAGCACAACAAACCACCAGAGGCATAGAAGCTGAGGCTATACGCAAAGTTCAAAAACAAGTAGCCTATTGGGCCATGTTCAGACGGCCAAATCCAGCCCAAATCTGATTTCCTATTCAGATTTGGGTTGGATTGTTTTTTTGTTTTTGTTTTTTGTCTGAACAAGGCTAAAGAATGTGTTTCCATGTGTTTTTTTTATGCTGTTCAGACTTGATAAAAAACAATCAGATTCCTATCTGGGGATAGGCCAAAAATCTGATTTGGGCTGCCAGTGTGAACATAGCTTTAGGCAATTGGCTCAAATCCTATTTTTACTCAGATCTAGGGGTTGGAGCTGTCCTGTTCTGGTGCTCCTCCTCCTCCGACCAGAAACTTCATTCCTGTGCGTTCGTCTCCAGACGCCTGACCTGACCTCCGCTGTGTGCAACTTTGATGCTGGGGCATTGAGAGTTGCTGGTGGTCAAACTCAGCTGTAAGGAGCAGAACATCCCTTCGCCAGTCAGGAGACCATCCTTCCCTTGTCCTGTGTAGTAGCCACGGTGATGTGTGAGATCAAGTTGCTGGTTCGAGGGGCTCAACAGGTTCATCGAGACCCATGTACTGGCCTTAATAAACATCTCCTTGTGCTTGATTCAGTGTTGCAATGTTTGCAGACCCCCCCCCCCCCCCCGCTGACCCCCCCAGAGACCCACATACAAGATTTGTGTGGATTTGAAAAATATTCCAACATTTTGGGCTTATTTTCATAGACCTGGTTGCTTATTTCTCTCACAAAATCTGGCAACACTGGCCTGATTCTGTCCACTCTTGTCTTGGGTTTCTCTGGGCTCACACGTCTCAGTTTGCCTGCCATCCTGATAGTGGGCCGCACCCTGTCCCTCCCCAAGCGACATCTCCGGTGTGCCGGGGCCCACCGTGAATGCATGCACTCAAGCCTTCATGTCCTAGCCTGGCATGGCCAGACTAAATGCGTAGATATTAGTCTGGAATTTCTGTGTGGAACCTGCATTTCCGAGGGGCAAATTCAAAAAATGCCTCTGGTAGACCCGCCCCATATTTGCATACTGGGCCCTGATTGGTCCCTCACAACTTCGGAGGGAGAGAAATTAAATCTCTTTTGAGAGGGGCCAGACCTAATCTGCCAAGGGCAATTTTTGGGGGATTTTGTGTATTTGTATGTCTGGCATTAGCCTGATAAACCATCCCGGTCGTGTGAATTCACATTTTCATGTGTACACATGATAATGTGAATTCGCCGGCTGAAAGAAGAAAACAACAACGGTTGCGAATGGGAGGCCGACTGGCCTGCCGGTCGCCGCTAGTCGCCAACCCGGCACTGAGGGCGCGTTTCACCCCAGCGGCCATGGGGCGCTTCGTCTCCCTCAGGGGGTCCGGCCTAAAAGGGGCCAAGCCAACCGTGCCAGAAAAACTTACCTACATTATTATTGATGCTACCGAGCTGAAATTAGATGACCGATATTCACACATTTGCATGATCAATAACTAGTCGTAACATTTCCTTGTACATTTCCTTGAAAATGCCTGTTTAGTGAAAGCGGCACTAGCGGCACTATGTAAAAAAACTATTAAATGAAATTTTGTCCAATCTGTATAGAGTATGTTAATAAAATATAACTTATATAATTGGGGTGGTTGTATTTTGTCTCCCTGCTCTTCTATTGAGATATTTAGATTGTGTCAAAGGTCATGTCTCACCAAGACACAGGATGTGACAAGAATTGACCTGATGGTCAAAATTCTAATTATCCCCTGAGCAAGTAGGCAGGCTCAATGGTTAAAAAAATAAAAAATAATCTACAGTTGAACATAGTTAAACCCCCACACAGCCTACCCACTAACTGTCTCTGGAACCAGGCAAAAATGGCATGTGGTATACAAACAATGGACCTGAGCTCCATTCACCATGATGTGCAACAGTTTTAGATCTGTTTGGAGGTGTGCATGGGCTCAGTGAAAAGGGGAAATGGATGACCATTCCATTGGCCTAATTGGACTACACTGGGGCCTTTCTCGTCTGCCAGGAACGCCCTACCTTGGAATTAACCACTTAAACCCCACAATGGTAACCGGAGTCCCTCAGGGCTCAATACAAGTGTATTTTCGGTTTTGTGTTATTGTGGAGAAAGCTTTGGCTGAAAATAGCCAATCGACAAGCTCACGTTGTGAGCTCTCTGCGAAAGCCTTCCCCTCAATAAGGATCCTGAAGTCAAGACTAGCCTACGTATTGGCTAATGGCGCCCTCGTGTGGCATTACACTCGTGCAGGCAAGTGCCAATATCAGTGGTGATTGATTGATTGATTGATTGATTGATTGATTGATTGATTGATTGATTGATTGATTGATTGATTGATTGATTGATTGATTGATTGATTGATTGATCGATCGATTGGTTGATCGATTGATTGGTTGATTGATTGATGTAGGCTACTTTATTTAGTAAGACATGAGAACAACAGTACATGGAAGTACAAATTCACAATACAAGGTCTACTAAACTGGAGGAAGACTCATTAAGCACTGAGCTTGTTTAAGATGAGATCCCCAGATGGTACAGATCCAGATGTGCCAGACATCACACAATCACAACACCTACCTAAAACAAGCTAGGGGTTAAATTCGTTCTAATGCTATGCCACCAAAATATGGAATGCCCTACCAACAGTCATAAAAAAAATTTGAATCCTTAACTCTCCTTCAAAACCGCTCTAAAAGAGCACTTACAGGTGGCTGCAATTTGGAACTGGCCCCAATTGTAGGCTATAAAGTCAAAGCCTAACTTTAAACTTTAGTTACTAGTTACTTTGTAGATTTGTATTATTATTACAAAACTACATTAACCACTTAAGCTCTGTATATATTTTGGCCATTTGAAAATAGCCGATCTACAAGCTCACAATACATGGCATGCAATGAGAGAGAGAGGGGGGAGAGAGAGAGAGAGAGAGAGAGAGAGAGAGAGAGAGAGAGAGAGAGAGAGAGAGAGAGAGAGAGAGAGAGAGAGAGAGAGAGAGAGAGAGAGAGAGAGAGTGTGGTGGGGGGAGAGAGAGGGAGGGAGGGAGAGAGGATGGGGGGGAGAAAGAGAGAGAGAGGGAGGGAGGTTGGGTTTGAGTGGACAGGCAGGGTAACGGTAACGGAGGGGGTGTTTGGCTCGGTAAAAACGGGGAGTGAACGAGCGGAGGGTAGTGTTGCCATGTCGGCTTATTATAAGCGAATTTGGGCTTATTTTTCTGTAAAGTTGCTTGTAAAAATTGGTAGTTGCGGTTTTCGTTTTTTTGGGGGGGCTTGTTTCCAAATGTTTGAATTATTATTTAAAACCAGTGGTTCTCAAATATTTTCATGAAAATATTTTGTGCCAGGGAGGGAGCATCTGTGTTGTTAGAATATTGTTTCAAAAGAATATCCCTAATATTCCACATTTCATTGCGTTGTGAACTTGTGAGCTTGACGCATAATAGATTTAAAGTGCTCATGTGGCCTGAAGTCGCTTCTTTTGGGCTTGTTTTCCTAGACCTGGTTGCTTATTTCTCTCGTGAAACCTGGCAACACTGAGCAGAGGGGAAACCAAAGGATCTGGCCCTTTAAATCACAAACACAACGCATTCGGGAGGTGAGTTTTAGAGACATTCGGGGGATTTCTGTGTATACATTACATTGTACATGACATTGAATGTAACGGCTCTGTTCTGCATACGCCTCTTCTCCCTTTCTTTTCTTTTCTTTTCTTTTTTTGACCGTTTATGTGCTCTTCTTCTTGCAATCCTGTGGGTTTTGGTCACCGATCGGGTGGCTGTAGCTGAGAACAAGGCTTCATGATCGGTGTCACGAAGTCGGATTTCCCAAGCCTTGGCCGAGAGAGAGAGAGAGAGAGAGAGAGAGAGAGGGAGAGAGAAAGAGAGAGGGTGGGGAGAAAAAGAGTTGACGCGGGGGTCAGTGGAAGATTTCATATACAGATCGAGTGGATCTATATCATCTACCATTAGAGATCTGATTCATATAAAGCTCGAGTGGATCCTAGCATTAGAGATCTGATTCATATAAAGCTCGAGTGGATCCTAGCATTAGAGATCTGATCCATGTACAGCTCGAGTGGATCCTTCATCCTATAGCATTAGAGATCTGATTCATATACAGCTCTATTGTGGATCATGGCATTAGAGATCTCACCTCACAAGCTAGAACATCGGAAGTGTCTTCTGGATGTGTGTGCAGGGCCTAAAACTGCCCAGTTTGCGTAATAGCGGAAAAATAAAGGCATGCGCGCCAGCCTTATTCGGAATAAGGCAGGAGCGCGTGCCTTTATTTTCCGCTATTACGCCTGTACACCTATGATCCGACAATGTGAATAAGTTATTCCCATGGTCGGATCATAGGTTTACAGGCTGGCTGTAGCTTTACCTCCTAAAAAAACATGTCACCACCCT